>NC_134354.1:561348982-561488982 GCF_048569485.1 Anomaloglossus baeobatrachus | reverse complement strand
AAAAAAATAATAATTTAAGGCGTAAATAAAAAAAAAAATTGTTTTTGTCTCGCCATTTTCTGATAAGCAATTTTTTATTTAATTTCTTTATTTTCAGAATGAAAAGTGAAAAGTTTAATTAATTAATTTTTATCTCCAATATATTTTTTTCTACATTTTTTTTTGTCTCGCTTACACTACATACTGCAATAATTAATCTCCTATTAAGTCCACCAAGCAGTACGGAGATGATGATTATAAAAGCTTCCAGTAGAACCCTGGCTGCCATGTTAACCCAGCAGCACCCTGCAATTGTTTCACTAGGAAGGAGTGTGAAGAAGGACATCTGTGTAGGCCTCCAATATCAAACTACAATAATGCCACTGCCAAAAAATAATGGCATCTAAACGGTAAGGCTATGTGCGCACGTTGCGTATTTGCATGCAGTTACGCTACGATTTGTACTGCAGCGTAACTGCATGCGTCCTGGGTCCCCAGCATAATCTATGAAGATTATGCAGGAGACGTGCGCATGTGGCGTATTAGAGCGCAGCGCTTCGGCTGCTGCCCGAAGCGCGCATTCTAAGAAGTGACATGTCACTTCTTTCCTGCGCTCTACATGCAGCTCCTGCTCTGTCTATGGGAGGGGCTGCACTCAGAGCGCATGGAATCGGCTTTTTTTTTTTCATTACTGACTCTTTCTGCAGCGATTTTAAGCTCACGTGTGCTGTTCAAATCGCTGCAGAAATTTCTGCAGGGCAGAACGCTACGTGCGCACATAGCCTAAAACAGCAGTGGTCAAAACAAACTGTCTTTGCTGTTAGTAACTTGTGCAGGCCTGTAGCCGCCATGTAAGATTTGAGTTTAGCTCTTAAGCCTGCCCAATACATACGCACCTTATATGTTATGTACGTTTTGGGAAGGGTTTATAAATGGATTCAGGTTCTGATTTGGGGGGGGTACCACTTTATGACCAGACCAAATTTTTCAAACCTGATGTGTCACTTTACATGGCAATAACTCTGCAATGTTTCAACATATCCTAGTGATTGAGACTTTTTTTCATGATACATTACATTTTATGAAAATGGTAAATTTAGGTCAATTATTATTTATAAATAAACCCAAAACATATCAGAAATTTTACTACAATTTTAAAAAAAAAATTGCAATTTTTGAATATTGAATAATTATCCCTTTAATCCAGGTGGTAACACCACACAAAGTAGTTAATAAATAACATTTATCTTATGTCTGCTTTACATTCGCACCATCTGTAAAATATTATTTTATTTTGTTGGGCTGTTAGAAGCTTTACAATTATAGCAGTCAATTTTAATTTTTTCAAGGAAATTTACTTTTAGGGATCTATTCAGATTTAAAGTGACTTGGGGGACCTATGTATTGGAAACCTCCAAAAAGTGATACTATTTTAAGAGCAGCACCTCTCAACATAATATTACACTTCATGATAGATGTAAAAATATCGGAAATTTGGGGAAAATTTTGAAAATGACAATTTTTAAACTTTGAATTGTTATGCCCTTAAACCAGAGTTATGTCACACAAAACAGTTAATAAGTAACATTTCCCACATGTCTCGTTTACATCAGCGCACTTTTTTTAAACCTTTTTTGTTAGGAAGTTATAAGGTTTAAAAGTTTATCAGCAATTTTCAAAATGTTCTAACAAAATTTACATAATTATTTTTTAGGAACCACATCACATTTGAAGTGACTTTGAGAGGCCTAGGTGACAGAAAATACCCAAAATGACATTCTAAAAACTGCACCCCTCACACTGCTCAAAACCACATCGAAGAAGTTTGTTAACCCTTCAGGTGCTTCACTAATTTATTACAGGAATGTGGGAGGAAAAAAAATTACAATTTTATTTTTCCCATAAAAATTATTCCGCAGCGCTTTACAATTAAGAGGGGACATGTACAGACAATATGAGACAATACAAAATAACAAAATTAAGATACCAGGAGGAGTGAGGGCCCTGCTCGTAAGCTTACAGTCTATGAGGAAATAGGGGAGACACAAAAGGTGAATGGGGGGGAGAAAAGCTTGTCATATATGGTCCAGCCATCGATTTAATAGGGTATTCAAAAGCAGCTGCATGAACCCGTCGGTGAGAATTTATAGAGGTACAGGGGACGAGAACTGGAAGTAAATTTTTTGAAGGGCAGAAAAGGATTAGATTAGATCAGGGCAGTGAGTTGATAGGCTAGTCTAAAGAAATGCGTTTTTAGGGCCCGCTTAAAGGTGTGGATGTTGGGAATTAATTGGATTTCTTTTGGTAGTGTGTTCCAGAGCATAGGCGCAGCTCGTGAGAAATCTTGAAGACGGGAGTGGGAGGTTCGAATTGTTGAGGATGTCAGTCTTAAGTCATTTACAGAGCGGAGGGCACGGGTGGAGTGATAGACAGAGATGAGGGAGGAGATGTAGGGTGGTGCGGAACCGTGGAGAGCTTTGTAAGTGGGAGTGATAAGTTTATATTGGATTCTGTAATGGATAGGTAACCAGTGCAATGACTGGCAAAGAGCGTCTGTTTATTTACTTTCACATACAGATTACTGATGTGGGTGTCTCATAAACGCCTGTGCCATCACTAATCTGGGGTTTAGTAGCAGCTAGGGGCTGTTATTAACTCCTGCTATTACCCCGATTGCTACCAAATTAGAGCAGTAAAGCCAGTAAAGCTCCGGGCTTGTCGCATTTAAAGGATGTGACAATTTCGGGCGGCTGGAGTCTGATATTTTTAGGCTGGGTCTCCCCAGCCTGAGAATACCAGACCCCAGCTGGTTTTATCATGGCTGGGTATGAAAATTGAGGGGGACCGCATGTCTGTTTTTTTAAACTATTTATATATTTCAATAAAAAAAAAAAAGACGCATACGGTTTCTCTTCTTTTGATACACAGCCAAGATAAGCGCAGGACTGGGGCTGTAGCCGTGGGCCTTACCGGGGGGACCCTGCACCAAGTGTTTTATTTATTTATTGTACTGATCCGCATACGTCTGTCAGTGATTGCAGGCAGATGCGGTTACACAGCCTGGGGGCTCGTTTGACTGCAAACAATCACAGATGACAGGACGGCCGGTGGACAGGGAAAGCTGTGTGATGCGGCACAGGGAGTAAATGTGCGACCCAGAAGCAGTGTGCCGCCATGATGGAGACTCTGTAAGTATGAAACGCTCACTTTATTCTTGTTTTCTTTATTTTTCGTTATTTATTTTTTTTAATTTCTCGAGTGCCGGATCCGGATCAAACACTCGGCACCTGGGCATCTTTGAAACTGAGCGGATCCGTACTTTTACAGTCTGCGTCCGCCCAGCCCTATACAGGATCTATAACCATTTGTGCAAACCAAGCTCAATTTTTAGTGTTTAAACCCACAGTATTCTGAAAGGCTTAATGCATGATTCAACAATACAGGTTAAACTCTGTGGAAATATCCAGACACGACAAGCATGTGGTAAAGCAAAATAATCTGAGCAGTTTGATAGGTAGTTTGATAGGTAGTTTGTGTGTGTGTGTGTGTGTGTATGTTTGTCAGTATAAGAACAGTGGCAGACGGCCGTATTTTCAGATCTGACAAAATATACATCATGCGCGGACCAATGTTAGTCTATGGAGTGGCTGATTTCAGATTTTTTTCATCAGACACAGGCTAATAAAAAAAAAAACCAATCACTGCATGTCACAGTTTGAATTGATATTCGGATCACACTCGGCAATGCAAGTCAATGAGTGCATGGGCAACATCGGACTGCACTTGGATAACATATGACTGCAGTCTGAGTTCCATGCACTGACACAATGGAGATGGAGAAATTTGTTCTTCATCTTCTCCTCATAGGATGCTCGGATTCTCTCACCTGAGAGAAACGGAGCACACTATGTTGACACTTGTATTAAACTCTGATCAGTGTCATTGGCTTAATGTCCAGATTCTCTCGGATGAGAGAGTCTACGGCCGTCTGCCCGTGCCTGCTTATTCTATCGGTATGAGTCCAGTACGCAGTACTATTTTCTGACAAACAGCCTTCCATGCATGACTGTGTATAAACAGTAGTTTAATGCCAAGTAGGACTATCCACTGGACCCAAACATGGAAAGGGCAGGAATCGAAATCCGTAAAGGACAAGCTATACTGAATGTCTTTCATAAAATTATTTCCTCAGCCACTCCTGCTCTATAATCAGCTGTCCAAAGAGTTTTTGTGTGCACTCATGAAGGGAGTCAAGGTGCCAGTAAACAGGTTCTATATAACCACTTAACAGTACATGGTGATTCACTGCAAACTCTTATTCCATTTATGCATGAAGAAAGTTTTTATTTAAGAATATAGACCAACATAATGGTGAGCGAAATTAATTTAAAATTTTGACCGTATAGGTCTTGATCACATAAGTTGCTGTGCTATTTGCAGCGCTGGCACTCAGGCGCCACAGCTGTTGAGCTCACCAGTTATAAGGTCGAAATGTAAATATTAATGTCGACCGCCATACAAAATGGTGAGCTCACCAGCTACGACGCGGCAGTGCCAGTGCTACAAATACCACAGCGACCTATATGGTCAAAATGTTAAATTAATGTCGCTCACCATCATGTTGGTCTATATTCTTCAATAAAAACTTTTTGTGCATAAATGGAATAAGATTGTGCAGTAAACCACCATATACTATAGCCAGCTGTTGACATATAGAATTGAATAAATAACATGATCGTTTTCTTTTAAGAGTCAAAAATGAAAAGCAATACTAAAATTTATTTTTTTTGCCAGTGTATACCTTGTAGCTACTTAAAGGGAGCCTGTCAGTAGATTTGGGGTTATAAGCTGCAGCCACCACCAGTGCCACTGTGTAGAACATAAAAAGCACTTTATAATACTTACCTAAAACGGTCGGTGCTGGAGAGTTGGGCCATATGGGCATCTCCTTTTTCAAGTGCTGGCGCCTCCTCTTTCGGCCATCTTCGTCCTCCATCTGAAGCTTGTGTGCAGGACAAGTCCTACATCATATACACTTCGCCGGTCGCGCGCAGGCGCACTACAATACTTTCATCTGCTCTGCCGGCGAGTGTGGATGACGTAGGATGCGTCATGCACCCCAGCTTCAGAAGGACGACAAAGATGGCCGAAAGAGGAGGTGCCGGCTCAGGAGAACGAAGACGCCCATAAGACCCAACTCAACCGTAGCAACCGTTTAGGTGAGTATTATAAAGTGCTTTTTACATTCTACACAGCGGCCTGGGCTGTTATATACTGCATGTTAGAGTGCTTTATATAAGAGCCCGGTGGTGGTGGCCGCAGCTTATAGGCCACAAAACTGGTGACAGGTTCCCTTTAAGTTGGTCCAACAATCAATGTCTAGTCATGCTGTAAAAAGTAGCATGGACCCTTTTTGTCAGAGCAGCATTAAAAACAAGCAATCTCAAAATAATGTGTTGTAGTATTACATGAGACTACTCACAGAACTGACCAGAAGACGGTAAAGATACTATGTGTATAGATTGCATTTTGCACTATAATACTGTGTATTTTGGACTAGAACAACTACGTAGAAATATTTACATTTTCTATCACAAACTAATATAGCATACATAAACTTGATTAAGTGTTGCAATATATTCTACTTTTAGACATGACAGTTAAATTAACAACAGATGGTGCATCACAAGCAACCAGGTTGAGTGGCATAGGGAATAATAATAACTGGCAAAACTTTGAGTGGGAATCTACATACTAGACATGCTATCAAGGAGGAATTAATTTTAAGACCTGCATGAGAATTGTCAGTCAAGGTGGAGTCACTAAAGACTACAGAGAAATAAAAGAAAACAAAAAAAACCACAAACCTTGAAAAAGGAACCAAATGAAGAAAAATGCAACTACTATTTTTTTGTATAGACAGCATATTTCAGAATGCATCATGAGACCAGATACAGGATACAAAAGGAGGCATCTTGAAAAATTCACAGCATCTGCTTGAAGTGCGAGGAAGGGCAAAATAGGAGTTTCACATTTTAGCTCCCTGCAGGGTGCATACCCACTGAACAAATGTTTATAGCAACGCAGATCTTGCGCAGTCAGGAGAAGCATATGTGGTAGTAGGAAGGCAACATTTCATTCTTGAGGTTAGATTGTGTAGTGCAGAAACTTGAATTCAGGAAGATGCCAATTTATCTCATGGGTTCCACAAAAAGGGGCAATCACTAGAGGTTAGGAGTCTGTAACATTACATTAAACCTATTGCTCTTGTCCAAACCAAAAGGTCTGGTCCATTGTGGTGGGATTTTACAATTGGTATATAAGATTCCCAAGAAAACAAGCCATTTTATTTTCCCTAGTAATTCCATTTATTACCATTCCTGTAGCAGCCACAGATGAAGTTGAAGCAAACAATTTTTTTGGTCTATTTAAAGTGGTCCATGCATATGAAACTGTACCATGTTTATTACAATTGGCAGAAGGGAACAAGACATTAGGTAGGCTGATATGCATGATCCTCTTTTTTCCTGACATTTCCCAGTCTTGAGGCCCCCTAGAAACATGCAACTGGTCAGCTGTGGCCACCAAACGCGGTGGGTTTGACTTTAAACAACTCCAAACCAGAAGACATCATGATCTAGTTTAGATTAAAAGGAGTAGATTGAGTGCAAATAGTTTATAAACATATTATTAAATAAAAAATAGCTTTTTATTGTTCTACATACAAATTAACATGTAAAATCTACAGGGAAAAACACATTTTTAGTATTACAGTCAGTTTGGCAAATGACAAAGACGTAAACTTCAAAACTATGTCTAAAAAAAAAAAGGAAATTTGTGACACATAACTAGTAGTGATGGCCGAATAGTAGCTATGGATAATGCTTACCTAATACCGAGTAATATTACAGTATTCATCAAGACAAGAAAAAGCTCTGGTTTCCCATTGACTTGCATTGGGTTCGTTATTCATGACGAATACCGGAATAATACTTTCAGATTCGTTATAATAATCTGAACAAGAATAGTTACTATTCACACATCACTAATAACCAGTTCAGTTTTAAAACTTTATGCTTTCTCATACATATACCTTCCACTTTTTGTTGTATTCAATAGCATGGTAGCTGGCTGCTGTGCAATTCCATACTAGTGACAATTATGTGCGGATATCACTTATGGCTGACAATGAATAATCCGATAAAGCGCCCACTGGTGTATGAGAAGCGTAACAAAGCACTATGGTATTCCGCAAAGTTTTGTGTGCACGTGTGATTGTATTGAAGGAAAATCTGTCAAACTTTCTGCTATCCATCCAAAAGCAGCATAATGTAGGGACAGAAACCCTGATTCCAGCAATGGTGAAAGATTCACTTTAAAACAGTAAAAAAAAAAAGGTTTTTAAATGGCTCTCTACAGGCAAATGATGCATAACAGTAGTTTACGCTTGGTTCATGTTTTAGCAAAAAGAGAGAACTCCGGCACACTACCGCAAAAAAATGAATTGTCATGACAAAAGATCTGTATCAAAAAATGGTTCTTTATTACATGAAAGTCCAAAGCCAGAGAAAGTCCATACAGAAACGTTTCGACCAATTTAGGTCTTCATCAAAGGACTATCTAAATACAAGTAAAGAACACTCATTATTACAGAACCGAAAATCACAAAATTAATTATAAAAAGTCAAAAAAGAAAAATATCACTAGGAGGAGAGAAAAAAAGAGGTTATTTCCTTTTTCTCTTTTTATTTTTCCTTTCAATAGTGAACAGTGTAGTGTTCTGGTGAAATCTGTCGCCATAGTGTTTTATAGATAACAGGTTTTTAGGTGTATCATTAGTTAGTCAAAAGGGAGTGCCGGTAATGGTGGATTACCTTTGTGAGGCAGGAGGTGGTGAGAAAATTCAGAGGCGCGACCCAATGAATCCCCAAGGGATTGGTATTCAGAATATGTAAAAAAAAAATTCAATTAGACCCACCAAAGTAGAGAAACAGTCAGTAATGGATATAAAAGTACATTTATCAAAGGTAAATAACCTTGCGTACAACCGTGTATGTGTACAAAAATAATACAGCCACTGTTGATAAAAAATAAAGAAAGAGGGGGGGGGAAGTACCTGAAACGCATATGACAATGTATGTCGCTGCTGGTTCATGTTTTAGACCAGTTCTAGGGCATGTAAGTAAAATAATAAATTGCAAATTTAATGCAAATGGTTTTTTGCAAGGGTGTTGCTTGAGTTAAATTGCTGATGTTATTTGTTGGTAAGGAAAAGTGTCATGCACCTGAAGACAGTTAAAGGATAAAAATTATATTTATCATCAGAACTGGAAATCTTTAAAAATAAAATAAAAAAATCAAATGACGAGACACAGATTCTGTGAGTACTGCAGTTAGTTCAGGTATTCGCACAATAACTTCAAGAATTGGGGGCGGAGCCTGGCCATGGGAGAGTGAAGACGTGTCGTTGTCTCGCTCCCATCCTGAGCCATGGAAAAGAGCAAAAACCAAGCTAAAGCCGACTTTAAACTTTTTCATGGGAGCAAGGAAGAAAAAGAGTACCAAAGCAGCGCCCAGTCCTGACCCGCCGCAGTCCCAGGAAAGCATGGATCATTTTCTGATCGGGCCCGGCCGGGCAGGAGAGGAACAGCGGGAACAGGCTGCAGCAGACACCATGAAGCAGAAGAGAGGGAGAGAGAAGGAGAATCCCGAAGTGCCGACAAGCAAAGGAGAGGGGATAGCCATACCGGAGGGGACATCTGGAGCGGAGGGAGTACATGTGAGAGGAGACCACGTCGGTACCTCGTGGCAAGATGGCGCCGGGACGCAGAGCAGGGAGAAGCCGGAAACCGCAGCTGCAGATAAGGCGGTGAGACAAGATGAGGGGGGGGGTCTGGACAGATCGGGGGATTGAAGGCGGCGGTCGGAAAGCAGAGGGAAGAACCCAAAGGAGCGCAAGGTGGTGTGGGGAGAGGGGAGCCGAAAAACAGCCCCGGGCCCAATACCACAGTACTATGGAGAAGGGGATATCTGGAGGGGGGGAGGAGAGTGGACCTCAGACACAATTTACCACAGCACCAGCCACCAGCTCCCTGACACCCCCTCATAGATCTATAATTGCCCCGTCCAGCAATGGAATACACTTAAATGAGTGCTATGAGACACCCCATGAAACAGATAAGGCTGAATTGTCTGTCCCTGCACTCAGAAGCTCAGACACACCTGGAGCTGAGATGGAGGAGATGGGTGCAAACACTGATGAAAGAATAGGAGATTCTTTACTCCTAGATATACAAAGTCTTACTGCATATATCCGGAGCATACCAACAAAAAAAAGATATGGAGCATTACATAACATGTTTGGAAACCTTATATAAAGGGGAACTGACAGTTCTGAGAGACGAGGTGCAGCATCTGGACGAGAGGGTGGTAGAAGCAGAGGCCTCTACATCAGCTACGGCTGCGAGAATGGATTCACATAAGTAGGAGCTGAGAGCTCAGAACTATCAGTTACAATATTTGGCCGACATGATGGATGATGCTGAGAATAGGGGACGACATAACAATATCAGAGTTAGAGGCCTACCGGAAACAGTGACCCCGTCTGAGCTGTACAAAACCTTGCGCCACCTCTTTAACTCACTAATGGGAGTTCCCAAAGACACTCAATTGGAGATGGATCGTGCCCATAGGGCCCTGGGCCCTAGACCTGCAGACCCTGCCTATCCGAGGGATGTGATATATAGGGTCCACAGGTATCAGCTTAAGGATACTATCATGACACAAGCTAGAGTTGAAGGGAATGTACAGTTCCAGGGGTTACACCTGCAGATCCTGCCGGATCATTCAAGACGGACCCTTCAAAAGAGAAAAGCACTTCGTCCCTTATTGGATGTCCTGAGACAATTTAACATCCCTTATACCTGGGGCTTCCCATTTAGTCTGCGGATTCGTCGGGCGGGAAGGGTCCATACCCTTAGCCACTCGAGAGGACTTCAGGAGTTCTGGAGATCCCATCAGTTTCCATAAAGGAATGGCCAAACCTACCAATCGGTTTTCAGGGCATTGATCCACCCCATCCTAGACCCCAGGGTCTAAGAGAACGCAGAAGAGGAAGGAGCAGAGAAATGGATGACCTGGGATGATATGGAGACCGCCTGATGTACTCAGTAGAGTACCTTGTTCGATTATCTGATAATTTTGTTGCATGACGGAAAATGTTTATAAGGGCCTCTCTGTGCTTTAACTTTAAAACCCCATATATTGTGTACAGCGTTAGGTTCTTACATCCTATGCATATAAGATACCTGTACAGGGTCTGGAGGGCAGCGTTGAAAGCGAGACACCTACCACACTCCTTCCCTTCTGCTTTTCCTCCCCATATCCTTCTCCATCACCCCCCTCCTTTTTTTTTTTTCTTCCCCACCTCCCTCCACCCCATACAAAACTAATGAAAAGAACGAGGACTTTCTTACCACTCTGGGGTCCTAGAGTGGGGAGTTCCTTACAATAGAACTGGCCTTACCAAGAACAGGGCAACATAGATAAGATGAGTTATTAGATGTTCAATTTGCTTCCCATACTATATATGGTTTTCTTTAACCTTTCATCATAACAATGTTATATTATGACGGTTCGTTAGCTTGGTTTACTGCATAGCAGAGAGAGTTCCAGGTTCCGGGGGGAGGGTCTCCATCTGGAAAGCGCGCTCCCATTAGAGGTCACTACAGTTCGCTGGTCAGGGTGTAGTATAAGGTTTTAAGTCCTCTACCTCGCTCGCAGGATTATCCTGTCATGAGTGAGGCCATAATAATTAAGTAGTTGGGTTATTTTATAATTAACTTTTTTTTGGGTTTTTCCTGTTTTTGGTATTTGTGTATTCTCTATTTTCTGTTCTTCCCCGCTTTCTATTTTTCTGGTAGTGTTCTTCCTCTCCCCTGTGTGTTGACTGGTACTGCTGCAGACTAAGATGCCAAAAATAAAGCTGGGATCCCTGCATGTCAGAGGGCTTAACCCCTTAACGACCTTGGACGTACTGAGTACGTCATGGTGACATGGTGCTAAACGACCCATGACGTACTCAGTACGTCATGGCGAAATCGCGGTCCCGGAGCCCCGGGGAGTGAAATTTGTTTACTTAAACGGTAGATTCGGGAAGGAGGGGACCTCTGCCTGACCTCAGGAGGGGTGGTGCCTCCTCCCCGAACCTACAGAGGCTGTGATTGGCTGACGAACGCCGCTCAGCCAATTACAGCCACTGTAATGTTCCAGCCATTGAAAATGGCTGGAACATTGAAATCCAGCCCTGATCAGCTGCTGTAGCACTGGCCATTGGCTGGAGCTGGGTGATCGATGCTTCACCCGCCCCCAGCTCTGATTGGGGAGACCGGTCTTGTGACCGCTCTCTCCAATCAATGTGGATCTGCGGCCTGTGACCGTCCCTGGAAGCCAAGGAGAGCGGTAAGTTGTTGTCCCCGCCGCCCGCCCCTGTCCCCGATCGCCCCGCCGCTGCTCCCGCTTCACCGCTGTCCCCGCTTCACCGCCGCTGTCTCCGATCGCCCCGCCGCTGCTCCCGCTTCACCGCCGCTGTCTCCGATCGCCCCGCCGCTGCTGCCGCTGTCTCCGATCGCCCCGCCGCTGCTGCCGCTTCCCCGCTGTCCCCGCCGCCATGCTCCCGATGCACCGCTGTCCCCGCCGCCATGCTTCCGATGCACCGCTGTCCCCGCCGCCATGCTCCCGATGCACCGCTGTCCCCGCCGCCATGCTCCCGATGCACCGCTGTCCCCGCCGCCATGCTCCCGCTTCACCGCTGTCCCCGCCGCCATGCTCCCGATGCACCGCTGTCCCCGCCGCCATGCTCCCGATGCACCGCTGTCCCCGACGCCATGCTCCCGCTCCACCGCTGTCCCCGCCGCTCCCAATCCACCGCTGTCCCCGCCATGCTCCCGATGCACCGCTGTCCCCGCCGCCATGCTCCCGATGCACCGCTGTCCCCGCCGCCATGCTCCCGCTCCACCGCTGTCCCCGCCGCCGCTCCCGATCCACCGCTGTCCCCGACGCCATGCTTCCGATGCACCGCTGTCCCCGCCGCCATGCTCCCGATGCACCGCTGTCCCCGCCGCCATGCTCCCGATGCACCGCTGTCCCCGCCGCCATGCTCCCGCTCCACCGCTGTCCCCGCCGCCATGCTCCCGATGCACCGCTGTCCCCGCCGCCATGCTCCTGCTCCACCGCTGTCCCCGCCGCCATGCTTCCGATGCACCGCTGTCCCCGCCGCCATGCTCCCGATGCACCGCTGTCCCCGCCGCCATGCTCCCGATGCACCGCTGTCCCCGCCGCCATGCTCCCGCTCCACCGCTGTCCCCGCCGCCATGCTCCCGATGCACCGCTGTCCCCGCCGCCATGCTCCCGATGCACCACTGTCCCCGCCGCCATGCTCCCGATGCACCGCTGTCCCCGCCGCCATGCTCCCGCTCCACCGCTGTCCCCGCCGCCATGCTCCCGCTCCACCGCTGTCCCCGCCGCCGCTCCCGATCCACCGCTGTCCCCGCCGCCGCTCCCGATCCACCGCTGTCCCCGCCGCCGCTCCCGATCCACCGCTGTCCCCGCCGCCATGCTCGCCACTGTCCCCGCACCCACCTTTTTCAGCCGCTGCTGCCCCCGAATCGGCCCCCACTGTTCCCGATCGGCGGCCGCCGCCTTCATCGGCTGCCCCTTCTTCTCCATCGCCACACCACCTATCCCTCCATGTGCTGCAAGCCACCCTCCCCCCACGTGGGGGGAGGGTGGCTTGCAGCACGTGGGGGGAGGGTGGCTGGCTTGCAGCACATGTGGGGGGAGGGTGGCTGGCTTGCAGCACATGTGGGGGGAGGGTGGCTGGCATGTGCTGCAAGC
The DNA here is from genome assembly GCF_048569485.1 of Anomaloglossus baeobatrachus. Classification (NCBI taxonomy): domain Eukaryota; kingdom Metazoa; phylum Chordata; class Amphibia; order Anura; family Aromobatidae; genus Anomaloglossus; species Anomaloglossus baeobatrachus. The sequence goes on along the minus strand of NC_134354.1, from coordinate 561,476,109 downwards.
CACCCTCCCCCCACATGTGCTGCAAGCCAGCCACCCTCCCCCCACATGTGCTGCAAGCCAGCCACCCTCCCCCCACATGTGCTGCAAGCAAGCCACCCTCCCCCCACATGTGCTGCAAGCAAGCCACCCTCCCCCCACATGTGCTGCAAGCAAGCCACCCTCCCCCCACATGTGCTGCAAGCCACCCTTCCCCCGGGGCCCCACCTCCTCCATGTGCCATCTCTCTCTCCCATCAGACTCTGCCCCCCCTCCCCGATCTGCTGCCTGCTCTCTCCCATTTTCCATCTACTGCCCCCTCTCAACCTCCTCGATCTGTTGCCTCCTTCATCTGCTGCCTCTTCTGTCTACTGTGATCCTGCTGCCTAGATCCATCCTGTAAGGTAGGTATCCCCATCTCGCCTCCCCCCCCCCATCCTCTGCCGCTCCTCCATCCGCTGCGCCATTTCCCATCCATCCGCTGCGCCATTTCCCATCCATCCGCTGCGCCATTTCCCATCATCCATCCGCTGCGCCCTTTCCCATCCTCTGCCGCTCCTCCACCCGCTGCGCCCTTTCCCATTTTCCATCCGCTGCGCCCTTTCTCATCTGCCGCCCCGCCCTCTCGCATCGCATTATCCAGCGCAGTTGCTCGCTTCCAGACTGCAGTCAGTGGATGGTGCGATGCGAGACTCGTGCATTGCTCTCACGTTTGGCACTGGTCTTAGTGGCAGGCGTTTTTTTTTTTTTTTTTTTTTTTTACTGATGTCTGTATTTTTTATTTCGCCAAACTAATTTTTTTTGTATGGGGGGGGGTCTAGTTTCCAAAATGGGATCACATGTGGGGGAGCTCCATTGTTTAGGCACCTCAGGGGGTCTCCAAATGAACCATGGCATCTGCTAATAATTCCAATCAATTTTACTGTGAAATGAAGCTCCTTCTCTTCTGAGCCCCGCCGTACGCCCAAACAATTGATTTCCACCACATATGAGGTACCTGTGTACTCAGGAGAAATTGCACAATACATTTTATGGTGCATTTTTTCCTGATACCCTTGTGGAAAAAAAAGCTACCTGTTGAAAAAACAATTTTGTGGTAAAAAAAGAATAAAATATTTTCACGGCTGAACATTACAAACGTTTGTGAAGCCTCCAGGGGTTCAAAGTGCTCACTAAAAAGCTAGATAAATTCCATGAGGGGTCTAGTTTCCAAAATGGGGTCAATTGTGGGGGAGCTCCATTGTTTAGGCACTTCAGGGGGGTCTCCAAATGAAACATGGCGTCCGCTAATAATTCCAACCAATTTTGCTGTGAAATGGCGCTCCTTGCCTTCCGAGTCCTGCCGTGCGCCCAAACATTTGATTTCCACCACATATGGGGTATCTGCGTACTCAGGAGAAAATGCACAATACATTTTATGGTGCATTTTTTCCTGATACCCTTGTGATAAAAAAGCTACCTGGTTGAAGCAACAGTTTTTTGTTAAGAAAAAATTTTTTTCTTTTCACGGCTCAACGTTATAAACTTCTGTGAAGCCCCCAGGGGTTCAAAGTGCACAGCAAACATCTAGAAAAAATATTTGAGGGCTCTAGTTTCCAAAATGGGGTCATTTGTGGGGGAGCTCCATTGTTTAGGCACCTCAGGGAGTCTTCAAACCCGATATGGTGTCTGCTAATGAGTGCAGCTAATTTTGCACTCAAAAATTCAAATGGCGCTCCTTGCCTTCCGAGTCCTGCTGTGTGCCCAAACATTTGATTACCACCACATATGGGGTATCTGCGTACTCAGGAGAAAATGCACGATACATTTTATGATGCATTTTTCCTGATACCCTTGTGAAAATACTAATTTTTATGGCTAAAGTAACATTTTTGTGTTAAAAAAGTAAAATTTTCATTTTTTCGTCTACATTGCTTTGGTTGCTGTGAAGCTCCTAAAGGGTTAATAAACTTCTTGGATGTGGTTTTGAGCAGAGTGAGGGGTGCAGATTTTAGAATTGGGTCACTTTTGGGTATTTTCTGTCGCCTAGGTTTCTCAAATCACTCCAAATGTGATGTGGTACCTAAACAATTTTTTTTTGTAAATTTTGTTGGAAAAATGAGAAATTGGTGATGAACTTTGAACCCTTCTAACTTCCTAACGGAATTTTTTTTTTTTTCAAAAATTGCGCTGGTGTAAAGTAGACATGTGGGAAATGTTATTTAGTAACTTTTTTGTGTGACATATCTCTCAGATTTATGGGCATAAAATTTCAAATTTTGAAAATTGCAAAATTTTCAAAATTTTCGCCAAATTTCCGAAATTTTCACAAATAAACGCAAAACATATCGGCCTAAATTTACCACTGACATGAAGTACAATATGTCACGAAAAAACAATCTCAGAATCGCCAGGATCCGTTGAAGCGTTCCAGAGTTATAACCTGTCAAAGTGACACTTGTCAAAATTGCAAAAAATGGCCGGGTCTTTAAGGTGAAAACAGGCTGGGGGCTGAAGGGGTTAATGTACCTCAGAAGAGATCTCAGATATTATACAATATGCACAAACAGAAAATACAGATACTGCTTCTACAGGAGACGCATTTTAAAACGGGTCACGTGCCTGACATTCACAACCGATACTATACCAAATGGTTGCATAGTACTAATAATGACTAAATCAAAAGGTGTATCGATAGCCCTGCACAAAAACATAACCTACTCAGTATTGGACTCACGGGTGGATGATGCGGGTAGATATGTTTTGCTTAAATTAAAAATTAGCTCCACTATTTATACAGTGGCTGGGTGGTATGCCCCGAATCGAAACCAAACTAATGCTGCTTGTTCATTTCTAAAGATTCTGGCTGATTTCGCGGAAGGTATGGTTTTGCAGGGAGATTTCAATTGGACCCACAGATCGATGTGTCGACTGGGAGAAGTATGGTGCCCACTAAACTAGTAGCAGCATTGAAGCGTGAGTTACACAGGTTACACCTCTAAAATGTGTGGAGGATCATGAACCCCCGGGGAAGAGATTACACGTTTTTCTCAAATCCTCATCAGTCTTATAGCAGGATTGATTTTTTTCTGGTTAACCAACCGGTCCTGTCATGGCATCCGGAGCCTACGATAGGAAACATGATTTGGACAGATCATGCGCCTATATTTTTAGAGATCACTCCAACAGACTGTCCGAATGGACTTGGAGACTGAATGATCGGTTATTGCGGGACAACGTGTGTGTCTCTGACCTGGGGAATTCTATTGATCTCTTCATATCTACACATGCAAAAGACCCTAAACCTCTCCCGGTTCAATGGGAGGCATTTCAGTGTGTACAGAGAGGGGTGCTAATCAAGCATGGAGCGCGGCTTAAAAAGGAAAGGGCCATGGAAATAGCAGGCCTCCTTCAAACAATTAACACATGCGAGAAGGCACATAAAGCTCACACCTCCTAAGACATGTTAGCCCAATTGATTAAGGCCAGGAAAGACCTCCGAGGTATTCTGGATACCAAATTCCTAAGATTTAAAACCCAATTTAAAAGAGTATTATACGGTTATTCCGATAAATGCAGCCATCCTTTAGCTAGTCTCCTTCACCCACGTAACCATACCTTATATATCCCTAAAATGAAATCAAAAGGCAACGCAGATACACATAATTCTTCTGAGATACTGAACATATTGAGGGAGTATTATTCGGGATTGTACAATATTCAGGGGACATTTGCAGACATGGCCCCACAGGACTTACAACATCGTATTGATTCATATGTCACAGAAACCTCCCTCCCAACCCTAAAAGCAGAAGAAAGGACACTATTAGATGACATCTTCTCCGAGGAAGAGGTAGATACTGTCATTAAAAATACACCAGCAGAGAAGAGCCCGGGCCCTGACGGATTTTCACCTGCATTCTATAAGGGATTTCGAGAAAAAAATCACCCCCTTTATCACTAAAGTATTCAACTCTGTCAGAGGATTCCCCATTTACTCCACAATCCCTCGAAGTCCATATTACAGTGATCCCGAAGCCGGGAAAGGACACAACGGTGGCCACCAACTACAGACCCAAATCAATGATAAATATTGATATGAAATTATTCGCCAAACTTCTGGTAGATAGATTGGCCCCCCCTGCTTCCTTCTCTGGTTCATACGGATCAAGTGGGGTTTGTTAAAGGGAGAGAGGCCCGGGACAACGTAAATAAAACAATCACTATAATAGCACAGGCCATCTCCAGAACTGAACCGGTGGGGCTCCTTGCTGTAGACGCTGAAAAAGCATTCGACCGTGTACACTGGGGGTTCATGAGGTCTGCATTAAAGCAGATAGGTGTAGGTGGGAAATTCCACGAAAGGATTATGGCTCTGTTTACCCGCCCCTCGGCCCACATCAAAGCCAATGGTTCCCTTTCTGCTCCCTTTGAGATCAGGAACGGCACCCGCCAGGGATGCCCACTGTCCCCTTTACTATATATAATAATTATGGAACACATATAAAATGCGATAAGCGAGAACCCCAGTGTGCATGGTCTCCGTGTAGGACAAATGGAACACATGTAAAATGCGATAAGACAGAACCCCAGTGTGCATGGTCTCCGTGTAGGACAAAGAATACAAGACGTCGTTGTATGCAGATGACCTCCTGTTATATATATCACAGCCGGTGGTCTCCTTCCCAGCGCTCTTAAAGGAGTTTGACCGATTCGGAGCATTGAGTAACTTCAAAGTCAATTATTCTAAAACAGAAGCAATGAACGTAACCCTGGCCCCGTTAGAAGTCCAGGTAATAAACACATTCCCTTTCCGGTGGCAGACAAAGGCGATCAACTACCTGGGAGTAAATATTCCAACTAGGCTTGACCTGCTGTACGCTCTCAACTATCAAACCTTGTTATCAAAGACTCTAAAGGATCTTGAGTCGTACGGCAGAAAAGCTTATCTTGGTTTGGAAGGATGAATTCCTTCAAAATGGATATTTTACCACGATTTTTGTATATCTTCCAGACAGTGCCCATTAACCCCCCGGAGGCCTTTTTTAAGACTCTTAAATCTGCACTGATACGGTATATATGGAAAGGAGCCAAGCCCAGGATTAGCTACAAGACTCTCACAAGATCAAAAACAAATGGAGGGGTGGGACTATCAGACCTAAGAGTATATCATCAAGCATCACTGTTAGCCCGGCTTATTGATTGGCATTTTCATGACCAAACTAAGCAATGGGTATTACTAGAACAAGAATGCTCCTGGACAACACTGAAAAAACTACCCTGGATCTCCAAGAGACTGGACACACTGACTGGAGGGATCTTGCCTGCGGCTACGTTAAAAGTATGGGACAATATTAAAACCACAAATGGGTTAACTAGCACCAGTTCCCCACTGACCCCCCTGTTTGACAACCCTGATTTCCCCCCGGGGTGTCTGATGGAGGAGTTCTAGGGATGGAACAGGAGCTCATATCAGAATGGGTGATATAATGAAAGAGGGATCTTTACCATCCTTTGAGGAATTACAGATACAATCCACCTCTCGACAATTAAAGTGGATGGAATATATACAGCTAAGGTCATTTGTAAATTCCAAATATGGGGGGACGATCTCGATTATTACCGACCACACCATTTGAACAACTATTCTCAAGGGAGACCCCACCCACACACCAGATTTCATTAATAAGTACTCTATTAAATCGGCGTGGGTCCGAGGACCCGAATTATATATCCGGACGTGGGAGAAGGAATTGGGATATGACCTCACAGAGGAAGACAAACAAAATGCATACATATTTTCTCATAAAATATCTGTAGCGACAAATGCTCAAGAAAAAAGTTACAAGCTACTGACAAGGTGGAACCAATGCCCCAATGACTAAAGTCCACAAGGCATTCCCTTTGGTATCAGAACATTGTTGGAGATGTGATAGGGAAAAGGGAACCATGGCACACATATGGTGGGAGTGTCAGTGAGTGGCCCCATTCTGAACAAAGGTATATCAAATATATAATCAAATCACGGAGGAACGAGTCACACCGTCATTTAAAACCGCAATTCTATCAATCCTTCCCGGATCCATTGGGCAACAGAAAAAGAGCCTGTTGCGCTTCTGTCTAATAGCGGCACGGGCAGTCATCCCAAGGAACTGGCGATCGACGACACGACCTAGTATGATAGAGTGGCTAATGGAATTCTCCCATATATTTCATATGGAGGAACTCTCGTCGGAACTCTCAGACTCACATGAAAAATTTGTAAGGTTGTGGCAACCTTGGATATCACTTAAGGAAACAGCAGACTTTTCTAATATATTTCGGTAGCAGTATCTGGTCCCCACGTCTTCCCTTGTCTTTAGATTTCTCCCCTCTTCTTGGTTCCCTCTTGATCTTAATTCTTTGTTTCGTGTGTATTACGTTGGAATAAATCATTATGTTCCAGTGGTCCAGATAAAGCTGGATTGATAGTAGATTCTGAAGTGGAGTTCGAGGATTACCCCATGCGTACAATTGGAATAATACAAGGCAGAAACGACATGAATATATGAGAGTTCGATACGAATATACGCTGTGTTTGCTATAAATGTAATACTTCCCTATACTCTTCTTTTTTTTGCTTTCTGTATTTCTTAAAATTCTTTTAATAAACACTGATTTATTATAACTTCAAGAATTATTTCTCAGCATATAAGATTCAAAAAGTCACATTTTACTCTACACCAAAGAGCATTTATTTCTTATTTTTACGTCTTTGGTAAATCAGATCGAGGTGTACTGAAACTACACATCGTGAAAAGACTGAATTACGAACATCAGGGACAAAAAGAAAGATTGGTATCCGCTCACCTGTAGCCAAAGGAGGGGTCACCGTATCCAGGACTCGTGCAAGGGAAAGGGTATACTGGCAATCCAGATTGTAGACAGAGGGTAATCCAGCAACAAAGTCCAAGGGATATTAAAATCCAAAAATTTTATTAAATCAAATTAAAATCCATATAAAAAAAGGTCCAAACAGGGTATAAACAACTGTCAGAGAGGATGCATTTCGAACCCAATGGCTCTTAGTCAGTCTCTACTGAATGAATGGAAATGGACTAATTAAAATAAGCTGTGAACCCAGTGAGGACAAAAATGGAAGGAGAGTAAAGAAGCCAGGATAAGGAAGAAAAGAAAAAAAAAAAAACAACAACAACAACAAAAAAAAAGAATCATGGAAAAACATTTTTTACAGATGCATTCAATAAATAAAGTGCAAATCGCTCTTGCGGTTCATGCCTAGAGGAGATTGTATATCCATAGCAAAAATCCAAAATGTTTCTCTGCGTAATAATAATTCCTTCAAATTACCTCCTCTCTTTGGCAATCTAACCTTCTCAAGAGCAACCACCTGCAAAGTGTCGATATTACCAGCATGTTTAGAAAACAAATGCTGTGATGCCCCAGATAGATTCCTGGTAGTGGTAGTGTGATTAGAGTCATAAACATGCTCTGAAATCCTACGTCTCAAAGGACGGGTCGTACTGCCAATATACTGAAGGCAGCATTCACTGCAGGAAATACAGTAGATAACATGATCGGTGCCGCAATTTATCATATCCTTAATTTTAAAAATGTTTCCATTAACATTGGAAGAAAAATTTTGTGCACCCACCATGAATCTACAAAGACCGCAGGATTTACCCCCACACTTGTAAGACCCACATGTTGGAAGCCAATTAAGACTAGTATTGGGATTAACATTTCTCCGAGTTGAAGCTGTGTTCACTAGGGGATAATCGACTGCCCAGAGATGCGTTTTTCCTAGGCACAAATTTCACACCTTGATCAAGAATTTTGTATAGGGTTTCATCTGACAAAAGAATAGGGAGGAATCTCCTGATAATATTTGTAACCTGATGATAATTTCTACTATATTTAGTAGAAAAAACCACTGGGTTTTTTTATCAAAATGAAAAGTTTTTTTCTTTTTATTCACTGACATGTCAAGATACTGTTCCCTATCCTTGAGATTCACTTTATTTTTGGAATGATCCAGATGAGCTTGGGAGTAACCCCTCGCTTTAAATCTCTCATCAATAATTGTAAATTCCTCAGCCAAATCAGCAGCAGTAGTACAACATCTGACAGCTCTGACATATTCACCCGCTGGTATATTTTGGATCACATGACGGGGATGGCAACTTTTGGCATGTAAAAGTGAGTTGCCAGAGCAAGGTTTACGGTACAGTTTGCTTTCAATAACCCCCGTCATGTGATTATCATAAAGGGACATATCCAAAAAGCTGATCTTTGTAAGATGATGCTGATATGTGAAGGAAAGATTGTGTGCATTATTGCTAATATAGCTGATAAAGTCACCAACAGTTTCAGAGGCTCCCTGCCATATAATTAAGACATCATCAAGATATCTCAAGTATATGGCAGTATCAGAAAGAAAGGGGTTGGAGAGATTAAATATGAATTGTTCCTCCCACCAGTGCAAAAAAATGCATGCTAATGAGGGTGAAAATTTCGCCCCCATCGAACAGCCTTGAAGCTGAAGATAGAACACCCCCAAAAATGAAAAATAATTATTTTTCAAAAGAAAGTTTGTTACCTCAAGGATAAGGTGCTGCAAATCAGATGAATAATTGGTGTATCTCTCCAATGAACTTTTAAGGGCCAAAATAGCCAAATAATGGGGGATACATGTATATAGAGTCTGTACAACACAGGAGATCCAACTATACTCCTTTTGCCATTTTATACCAGAAATAATGTTCAAGACATGCTTACTATCTATTATATGACTAGGAGAGGCTTTAGCCAAATCCTGTAAATGATCATCCAGCCATTCGGATAAATGTTCCGTAATTGACCCAATTCCAGAAACAATTGGACGGAATTTTGGAGGAAACATATCCTTATGGGATTTAGGGAGCGCGTGTAGTAATGGAGTCAGGGGGCAGGTCGGGATAAAAAATTCCTTCTGTTTTTCATTAAATAGTTCCATATGAAAACCCTCCTCAACTAATTGCTCTAGAGAATTCCTGATACCATGTACAGGATCTGTATGGAGTTTTTTTATATACATTGGTGTCACTGAGCATTTGACATAACTCCCTCTCATATAAACCGACATCCAGTACTACAAGTGCGCCCCCTTTATCCGCATTACGGACAATAATATTAGAATTATTTTTTAATGATTGTATAGCCAATTTTTCTTGTTTAGATAGGTTAGAAAAGGAAGATTTTGATTGATGTTGTAATTTAGTTAATTCCTTTTCAACTACCGTCTGGAAATCAGACATTTGATCACATCGGGATTCCATAGGATAATATGAAGGATTAGGAATCCTCCTGGAAATAGAAGAATCATCAGACAAAACACATATATCCTGTGAGAGATCCCGTAAATTTTGTAGGGTCATCTGCTCCTGAAAGGATGACAAAAAAAAGAGGAGCCTGTTCAGATTCAATATTAGAGGTCTCCTCAATGGTGCATTCCTGGAAAAAGTGTCTCTTGACAGTTAATTTACGTATAAAGCGATTAACATCGAGGATGGTTTCATAAAGATTGAAATCAACTGAAGGCACAAAATTAAGACCCTTTTCCAGGGCCCGGATCTCATGATGATTGAGGATGCTGGCAGACATGTTAACGGAAAAACCTTGGCCAGGGGTTAATGTTTCTTTCCCCTCGTGAAGTGACTGTGTTGAAAAACATTTTCTGCCGGAATGTTTGATACCGGCCCGCCTTGTTTTTTTCTTTGTTGTTTTGGAGCTGGAAAGATTTTTGGATCCTGAATCGATGTAGAAGTCGCCGATGCGTTTTGTTCAGAGGTATCCGTATTATAATCCGTAGAATCCACATCTGTGGAGTCCAGATCCGTAGAGGAAAAACTAACCCTATTAGAAAAAGGGCTGAATTTCTTTTTCTTCAATATAGATTTAGGCGTATTAGTAGGATTCCGTCTGAACTGGTGCCAGTTATACACCCTATTAGTCTCATAATCCCTTGAGTCCCTTTTGAATTTCCCCTCTTTGAGAGATGTGATGGAATCCTCTAATTTAGAGATTTTAATATTCATTTGTTCCCTCATAGATTTATATGTGTCACTTGTAAAATATTGTTTTAGTGACTCTTCCACTTCTTTAGTTTTAGTGTCAAGACATGTTAATTTTGTTTGCTCATGTTCAATAATAAGCATTAAAAGCTTTTTCGAACATTCTGAAAGGATGTCATTCCATTGAGAAATAAACTCCTGATTAAATTCAGTGGTTGGCCGTTTATGCAAACGTAAGCCTCTGGGAATCATCCCATGGTCAACATAGGCTTGTAAAGTATGACTGTCCCACCAAGTTCTGATACGTGAGGATATAGTTTTTTCTAACTCCCACATCAATTTATTTAAATCAGTTTGTGCCTCTGATGAGATGTCAGCTTTGTTAATAGAAAAAATCCTGGCAGCTCTCTCCATCCGCTTCTGATTATCCAAGTTTAAAAAATCATCAGGAATATTATTATCGGTGGTCCCCATTATGAAAAGATTAATTCCACAAATATAAACAAAGTAATGTCCAATTATGACAAAAATAGGCTAATATTAGGGAGCAAGGATACCTGCCAGAGAGCAATATCAGGGACAAAAATATAGTGAATCTCAAGGATAGGGAACAGTATCTTGACATGTCAGTGGATAAAAAGAAGAAAACTTTTAATTTTGATAAAAAAAACCCAGTGGTTTTTTCTACTAAATATAGTAGAAATTATCATCAGGTTACAAATATTATCAGGAGATTCCTCCCTATTCTTTTGTCAGGTGAAACCTTTAACAAAATTCTTGATCAAGGTGTGAAATTTGTGTCTAGGAAAAACGCATCTCTGGGCAGTCGATTATCCCCTAGTGATCACACAGCTTCAACTCGGAGAAATGTTAATCCTAATACTAGTCTTAATTGGCTTCCAACATGTGGGTCTTACAAGTGTGGGGGTAAATCCTGCGGTCTTTGTAGATTCATGGTGGGTGCACAAAATTTTTCTTCCAATGTTAATGGAAAAATGTTTAAAATTAAGGATATGATAAATTGCGGCACCGATCATGTTATCTACTGTATTTCCTGCAGTGAATGCTGCCTTCAGTATATTGGCAGTACGACCCGTCCTTTGAGACGTAGGATTTCAGAGCATGTTTATGACTCTAATCACACTACCACTACCAGGAATCTATCTGGGGCATCACAGCATTTTTTTTCTAAACATGCTGGTAATATCGACACTTTGCAGGTGGTTGCTCTTGAGAAGGTTAGATTGCCAAAGAGAGGAGGTAATTTGAAGGAATTATTATTAAGCAGAGAAACATTTTGGATTTTTACTATGGATACACGATCTCCTCTAGGCATGAACCGCAAGAGCGATTTGCACTTTATTTATTGAATGCATCTGTAAAAAAATGTTTTTCCATGATTCTTTTTTTTTTTGTTGTTTTTTTTTTTCTTTTTTCTTTTCTTCCTTATCCTGGCTTCTTTACTCTCCTCCCATTTTTGTCCTCACTGGGTTCACAGCTTATTTTAATTAGTCCATTTCCATTCATTCAGTAGAGACCGACTAAGAGCCATTGGGTTCGAAATGCATCCTCTCTGACAGTTGTTTATACCCTGTTTGGACCTTTTTTTTATATGGATTTTAATTTGATTTAATAAAATTTTTGGATTTTAATATCCCTTGGACTTTGTTGCTGGATTACCCTCTGTCTACAATCTGCATTGCCAGTATACCCTTTCCCTTGCACGAGTCCTGGATACGGTGACCCCTCCTTTGGCTACAGGTGAGCGGATACCAATCTTTCTTTTTGTCCCTGATATTGCTCTCTGGCAGGTATCCTTGCTCCCTAATATTAGCCTATTTTTGTCATAATTGGACATTACTTTGTTTATATTTGTGGAATTAATCTTTTCATAATGGGGACCACCGATAATAATATTCCCGATGATTTTTTAAACTTGGATAATCAGAAGCGGATGGAGAGAGCTGCCAGGATTTTTTCTATTAACAAAGCTGACATCTCATCAGAGGCACAAACTGATTTAAATAAATTGATGTGGGAGTTAGAAAAAACTATATCCTCACGTATCAGAACTTGGTGGGACAGTCATACTTTACAAGCCTATGTTGACCATGGGATGATTCCCAGAGGCTTACGTTTGCATAAACGGCCAACCACTGAATTTAATCAGTAGTTTATTTCTCAATGGAATGACATCCTTTCAGAATGTTCGAAAAAGCTTTTAATGCTTATTATTGAACATGAGCAAACAAAATTAACATGTCTTGACACTAAAACTAAAGAAGTGGAAGAGTCACTAAAAAAATATTCTACAAGTGACACATATAAATCTATGAGGGAACAAATGAATATTAAAATCTCTAAATTAGAGGATTCCATCACATCTCTCAAAGAGGGGAAATTCAAAAGGGACTCAAGGGATTATGAGACTAATAGGGTGTATAACTGGCACCAGTTCAGATGGAATCCTACTAATATGCCTAAATCTATATTGAAGAAAAAGAAATTCAGCCCTTTTTCTAATAGGGTTAGTGTTTCCTCTACGGATCTGGACTCCACGGATGTGGATTCTACGGATTATAATACGGATACCTCTGAACAAAACGCATCAGCGACTTCTACATCGATTCAGGATCCAAAAAACTTTCCAGCTCCAAAACAACAAAGAAAAAAACAAGGCGGGCCGGTATCAAACATTCCGGCAGAAAATGTTTTTCAACACAGTCACTTCACGAGGGGAAAGAAACATTAACCCCTGGCCAAGGTTTTTCCGTTAACATGTCTGCCAGCATCCTCAATCATCATGAGATCCGGGCCCTGGAAAAGGGTCTTAATTTTGTGCCTTCAGTTGATTTCAATCTTTATGAAACCATCCTCGATGTTAATCGCTTTATACGTAAATTAACTGTCAAGAGACACTTTTTCCAGGAATGCACCATTGAGGAGACCTCTAATATTGAATCTGAACAGGCTCCTCTTTTTTTTGTCATCCTTTCAGGAGCAGATGACCCTACAAAATTTACGGGATCTCTCACAGGATATATGTGTTTTGTCTGATGATTCTTCTATTTCCAGGAGGATTCCTAATCCTTCATATTATCCTATGGAATCCCGATGCGATCAAATGTCTGATTTCCAGACTGTAGTTGAAAAGGAATTAACTAAATTACAACATCAATCAAAATCTTCCTTTTCTAACCTATCTAAACAAGAAAAATTGGCTATACAATCATTAAAAAATAATTCTAATATTATTGTCCGTAATGCGGATAAAGGGGGCGCAGTTGTAGTACTGGATGTCGGTTTATATGAGAGGGAGTTATGTCAAATGCTCAGTGACACCAATGTATATAAAAAACTCCATACAGATCCTGTACATGGTATCAGGAATTCTCTAGAGCAATTAGTTGAGGAGGGTTTTCATATGGGACTATTTAATGAAAAACAGAAGGAATTTTTTATCCCGACCTGCCCCCTGACTCCATTGCTACACGCGCTCCCTAAATCCCATAAGGATATGTTTCCTCCAAAATTCCGTCCAATTGTTTCTGGAATTGGGTCGATTACGGAACATTTATCCGAATGGCTGGATGATCATTTACAGGATTTGGCTAAAGCCTCTCCTAGTCATATAATAGATAGTAAGCATGTCTTGAACATTATTTCTGGTATAAAATGGCAAAAGGAGTATAGTTGGATCTCCTGTGATGTACAGACTCTATATACATGTATCCCCCATTATTTGGCTATTTTGGCCCTTAAAAGTTCATTGGAGAGATACACCAATTATTCATCTGATTTGCAGCACCTTATCCTTGAGGTAACAAACTTTCTTTTGAAAAATAATTATTTTTCATTTTTGGGGGTGTTCTATCTTCAGCTTCAAGGCTGTTCGATGGGGGCGAAATTTTCACCCTCATTAGCATGCATTTTTTTGCACTGGTGGGAGGAACAATTCATATTTAATCTCTCCAACCCCTTTCTTTCTGATACTGCCATATACTTGAGATATCTTGATGATGTCTTAATTATATGGCAGGGAGCCTCTGAAACTGTTGGTGACTTTATCAGCTATATTAGCAATAATGCACACAATCTTTCCTTCACATATCAGCATCATCTTACAAAGATCAGCTTTTTGGATATGTCCCTTTATGGTAATCACATGACGGGGGTTATTGAAAGCAAACTGTACTGTAAACCTTGCTCTGGCAACTCACTTTTACATGCCAAAAGTTGCCATCCCCGTCATGTGATCCAAAATATACCAGCGGGTGAATATGTCAGAGCTGTCAGATGTTGTACTACTGCTGCTGATTTGGCTAAGGAATTTACAATTATTGATGAGAGATTTAAAGCGAGGGGTTACTCCCAAGCTCATCTGGATCATTCCAAAAATAAAGTGAATCTCAAGGATAGGGAACAGTATCTTGACATGTCAGTGAATAAAAAGAAAAAAACTTTTCATTTTGATAAAAAAAAACCCAGTGGTTTTTTCTACTAAATATAGTAGAAATTATCATCAGGTTACAAATATTATCAGGAGATTTCTCCCTATTCTTTTGTCAGATGAAACCCTATACAAAATTCTTGATCAAGGTGTGAAATTTGTGTCTAGGAAAAACGCATCTCTGGGCAGTCGATTATCCCCTAGTGAACACAGCTTCAACTCGGAGAAATGTTAATCCTAATACTAGTCTTAATTGGCTTCCAAAATGTAGGTATTACAAGTGTGGGGGTAAATCCTGCGGTCTTTGTAGATTCATGGTGGGTGCACAAAATTTTTCTTCCAATGTTAATGGAAAAAATTTTAAAATTAAGGATATGATAAATTGCGGCACCGATCATGTTATCTACTGTATTTCCTGCAGTGAATGCTGACTTCAGTATATTGGCAGTACGACCCGTCCTTTGAGACGTAGGATTTCAGAGCATGTTTATGACTCTAATCACACTACCACTACCAGGAATCTATCTGGGGCATCACAGCATTTTTTTTCTAAACATGCTGGCAATATCGACACTTTGCAGGTGGTTGCTCTTGAGAAGGTTAGATTGCCAAAGAGAGGAGGTAATTTGAAGGAATTATTACGCAGAGAAACATTTTGGATTTTTGCTATGGATACACGATCTCCTCCAGGCATGAACCGCAAGAGCGATTTGCACTTTATTTATTGAATGCATCTGTAAAAAATGTTTTTCCATGATTCTTTTTTTTGTTGTTGTTTTTTTTTTTTTTTCTTTTCTTCCTTATCCTGGCTTCTTTACTCTCCTCCCATTTTTGTCCTCACTGGGTTCACAGCTTATTTTAATTAGTCCATTTCCATTCATTCAGTAGAGACTGACTAAGAGCCATTGGGTTCGAAATGCATCCTCTCTGACAGTTGTTTATACCCTGTTTGGACCTTTTTTTATATGGATTTTAATTTGATTTAATAAAATTTTTGGATTTTAATATCCCTTGGACTTTGTTGCTGGATTACCCTCTGTCTACAATCTGAATTCCGAACATGTCTATGCTTTATTTATATGTGTATTAAAGAGGATATTCTTAGCAGTTAAAATGTCAATTACTTTAATAATAATGACCGATCTTCAGGCTTAGGGCATGTACTAAAAAGCACCAAAAAGACTTAAGCAATTCAACACATCAACAGCAATATTAAAATAATTTTCTGTGCATAGATTGTGTATTATGATTGCCTTTAACCACTTGAGGCTTCGAAACGTAAGCCAACCATTTGTTCGCCACTATCGAATA
Source organism: Anomaloglossus baeobatrachus (assembly GCF_048569485.1). Lineage (NCBI taxonomy): Eukaryota > Metazoa > Chordata > Amphibia > Anura > Aromobatidae > Anomaloglossus > Anomaloglossus baeobatrachus. Next base: position 561,460,341 of record NC_134354.1, on the reverse strand, counting down.
AAGTAAGAAAAAAAACTGTGATGGCACCGCTGCAAAGGATGTCAGAAAAGCGAAGATACTTTAGGAAAAAAAACCCTGCTGACTTTTTCCTAAAGTGTTGTCTCGGTACGCCAGTGTTTAACCCCTTAACGACCCATGACGTACTGGGTACGTCATGGATCGTGTGCCGTTAAGCCTCGCCCCCTGCCGCGGGCAGGCGGCGGCGATCCACGCACATATCAGCTGTTTTCAACAGCTGACATGTGTGCCTGCTAGCCGTGGGTGGAATCGCTTCCACCCGCGGCCATTAACGCCTTACATATATCGCTGCCAAAATCTGGCAGCGATATGTATATGCGCGCCGCCATGACAGTCACTTACCCCCCCCACCAGAAGTCACGTGACATAATCACATGACTTTCTGTGGTTGCCATGGTAGCACAGGGTCATGTGATGACACCTGTAGCTAACATGACTCACTTCCTCTCAATGCCGGAATACAGCCGGCATTGAAAGTAAAGCACCAAATCTGCAGTTCTCAGCTCTGTAGCGGAGATCTGCAGATAGTGCAGAGCGATCGGATTGCTGATCGCTATAGCCCCATAGGGGTACTAGTAAAATTAAAAAAAAAAAAAAGTAAAAAAAAAAGTTTTAAAAAATTAAAAAAAAAAACAAAAAAAAACTAAAAATTCATATCACCCCCCTTACAACCCATTGAAAATTAAAGGGTTAAAAAAATAAAAAATATACACATATTTGGTATCGCCGCGTTCAGAAATGCCCAATCTATCAAAATATAAAATCAATTAATCTGATCAGTACATGGCGTAGCGGCAATAAAATTCCAAATGCCAAAATTACGTTTTTTGGTCGCCGCAAATTTTGCGCAAAATGCAGTAACATGCGATCAAAACATAGCATCTGCGCAAAAATGGTACCGTTAAAAACGTCAGGTCGAGACGCAAAAAATAAGCCATCACGGAGCCTCAGATCCCGAAAAATGAGAACGCTACGGGTTTTGGAAAATGGCGCAAAACGTGCGCCACTTTTTTTGGACAAGCTTGGTGTCTACAAACTTGCACTGATCAGAGGCATCACATAGATACATCAGTTTTACTATATAGTGAACACAGTGAATAAAATATCCCAAAAACTATTGTACGATCACACTTTTTTTTGCAATTTCTCCGCACTTGGAATTTTTTTGCAGTTTTCCAGTACACTATATGGTAAAACTTATGGTTTCATTTAAAAGTACAACTCGTCTCGCAAAAAACAAGCCCTTACATAGCAAGATTGATGGAAAAATAAAAAAGTTACGGCTCTCGGAAGAAGGGGAGCAAAAAAACAAAAACGGAAAGTGTCCGGGGGCTAAAGGGGTTAAAAGACACCATATACACATAACTTAACCCCCTCATCCCAGGCGATTTTCAGCTTTTTTCTCCCCTTCTTCCATGAGCCATAACTTTTTTATTTTTACGTCAATACAGCCATATGAGGGCTTGATTTTTGCGGGACGAGTTGTACTTTTGAACGACCACAATTATTCTGCCCCACATTGTACTGGGAAGTGGGGAAAAAAAATCCAAGTGCAGTGAATTTGCAAAAAAAAAAAAAGTGCAATTGCACATTTCTTTTGAGGGTTTTTTTAATTTACGGTGTTCATTATTTTGAAAAACTAACCTGGCACTGTGATTCCCCAGGTCAGTACGAGTTTGTAGATACTTAACATGAATGGCTTTACGTTTATTTACGTGGTAAAACAAAATTCAGAATTTGTAAAAAAAAAAAAAAAAAAAAAAGAATTCCACGTTTGTTTCCATCTTCCAAGACCCATAGCGTTCTCATGTTCTCATTTTTCAGGATCTTGGGCTCAGTGATGCCTTATTTTTGGCATCTTGAGCAGGCATTTTTAATTATACCATTTTTGGGTAGATGCAATGTTTTGATAGCCTGTTATTGCATTTTAATGCAATGCTGCGGCAACCCAGAAAACGTAATTTTGGTGTTTGGAATTTTTTTAGCGCTACGCCGTGTACTGATCAGACTAACTGATTTTATATTTTGATGGGGCAAAAGGGGAGTGATTTGAGCTTTTAAGGTTGGGTATTTTTTTCCTATATTTTAAAAAAAATTTTTTACACCTTTCTTTTTAATTAATTTTACTATTCCCCATACGGGACTTTATCCCTGCACTGTCCGATCGCTTCTCCTGATCAAAGCGATGCTTCAGCATCGCTCTGAGCAGGAGAAATGCCTAGTTACTGGGAGTTCCAGCGCTCTGCCAGCATTCACAGGACACATGCCATGACAGCGACAGGGGTCATTAAATGACCCCATACTGCCATGCCAATCCATTGGCGCCCCGTGATTGCGTGATCCCGGCCCGAACACTGTATATCGCACTGTCAGAGTTTGACAGCACGCTCTAAATGAGTTAACAGGCGCACGCCTGTTGATCAGATCAGAACTATTCTCCCAATATCTTCCCACACATCTCCGGTCCTCCCAAGACTTTCTCATCTCTTCCACATTCCTCATCCAATCGCTTCCAATACTTTTCCTGAGTATCCCTTCCTCTGAAATTCTAAGCCCTATTCTAATATTATTCACTACATTTAGAACTTTCAGACTGGAAATAAAAACCCAGCTTACAGCCTGCAATGACCCCACTACCACCATAACCACCCAACCATTCTGTAGACTGTAAGGGCAGGCCCTGCTCTCCTCTCTTCCAGTATGTCAATGTTAGTTTGTTCATTGTAATTTTTTATGTAAACCCCCTTTTCAAATGTACAGCACCATGGAATCAGTGGTGCTTTGCAAATAAATACTAATAATAATATGACATAACCAGTACAGTGATTGTTGACTTCAATTTTCCCAATACTAGAAGTTTTGGATCTGCTAATGGGTAACCAGAAAGAATCGAATGGAATCGGTGGGAAACCTGGCAGTGAGTGTTACATATTCCTGCAGTGTCACTACTTCTGAAATCACTACATAGTTTGCATTTAAATCAATGGATTGCCCAAGTAAGGCTAAATTCACATTGAATGGTCTTGGTGACAGTTCTCCACTTTTACCAGAAGATGAGGGCTATGACTGTGGGCACTAACAAAGAAATACATGACTGGGTATTGAATATTATTTTATTTATTCAATAAATAAAGACCAGACATCAGTCTTCGCTGTTCAGCAAAAGGCAGGAGCTTTAAAGTCATTATCAACCACAACATTCACGATCTTTACTTATATATTTGAATCCTGAATTTTTGCATAATCTTTTCATGCACATCCTAAACCTGTTCTCTTCTCGATTTATGAGACAGTAGAAGAAGTGAACCGGATATGGAACTTCCAGGTGGCTTCAACACGTTCTAGTTATTTTAGACATTCTATATTGACATCACCATGGGAACAGAGAAAGAAGATTATGTTTGCGGTCTGGGTTCTATTTCTTAAATGTAGAAAAAAAAATTAACGAGTATTATGATGCAGAACCTATGGTGGCATAAAGAGGCGGCACAAAATTTTATGATCGAAGAGCCGCACTGCCAGAAGGATTTAAAAAGGCTAAAAGCGAGAAAAAAAAAATAGGTATATAGTTACATAGTTCTTTATTTACACCTACAGTGCTATTTGTTGTGGAAAAAAAAGCATCCAGTCCTTTTTTAAATGCTGTTACAATATCTACCATTCCATAGTTTGGCTGCGCAAACTGTAAAGAACCCTCCACATGAAATCAATGTCCCCAGGTTCTGGGAAGGACACACAAAATTTCTACATATAAATGAGATCTCCTCTGAGATGTCTTTTTTTTTCTAAGGTAAACAAACCCTTTTTTTATAGGAGAGGATTTCTATCCCATGTAAAATTCTAATTAACCTCCATTGAACTGACTCAAACTTCTTAATATCCATTTAAAAGTGTGGAGCCCAAAACTTGATCCTATATTCAAGATGTGGCATTACAAGTGGGTGATACTGTATTGGGATCACATCATTTATTTCTCATTTTATACACTCTAAAATCTTGTTTTCTTTTGCAGCTGCTACCTGACATGGAGTACTGCTGCTGAACGTAGTTGTAACTAAAACACCCAAGTCCTTCTATTCTGTAGCTCCTGTTATATTTCCATTGAATGTGTATACGGTACTATGAATACTCAGGCCTTCACATTGAACTTCATCAGCCATGTGTTTGCCGCTGAAGACAGCTTATCTAGATCCCTATATAATATACGGTACTATTAAGCTCAGATTTTAGCATCCTACATAGTTCTCGGTCATCACCAGCAAAAACTGACAGACTCTTACTCCCAGCCTCAAAGTCAATAATAAAGAAAATAAAAACCAATTGCACCTAACCCAGATTCTTCTGGTTCACATTAGTGACTTTATGCCATTAAAAGAATGAATTGTGCACAATGACTAGGGGGATTACATTCTATAGTATGAAAGAGGCAGTAGGTTGGGGAGGTGGGGTGGGGGGGGGCCCGGGGAAGAGGTTGGGGCAGCTCTGCTGGTGACGAGGTTTCAAATAGTCATTGCAGACTAATGTATCTTGGAGATGGGTTATCAAATGCCTTTGCAAAGTCCAGACATATCACATCAGCTGCATGTACGTTTATCTATATGAAGAAAACATTTAGAAGTGAGTGTACAGCAGAGTAGTCCTCAAGAGCCACTAACAGTGCATGTTTTCAGGATTTCTTTAGCATTGCCCAGGTGTTGGTTGATCAAATTATCACCTGTGCAATACTAAGGCAATCCTGAAAACAGCCCTGTTTCCCCGGCACTTCAGTATTGGGGAATACTGGTGTAAAATATTGTTAGGATTTACAACTTGACTTTTAGAAGACAAACTGGAGGTCAGACTGTGACAATCTGCCATTAAAGGATTATTTGCATCTCACACATTTATAGCTTATTTGTAAGATATGCCATATTTATAGCATTCCTCGAACTTTAAGATGCACTCAGCTTTGGACAACAGAAAATAGGAAAAAAAATATTAATATTAAAGCTACCATGGTGATATAAAGATGTGGAGGGGGTAATATGGGGGTAATGTTGGTTTGCTTCAGTTGTGCTTCTTAATTTGGGGTAAATGAGGAGGGTAATGAATTATTCTAAAGTGGTAGAAGTATATTGGGAGGGTTGAACCATAAAAATAAAGGGTATTATATAATGTTTCCAATAATGACATAAGGTCTCAATGCAGTTATCACTGGTTGTCTTGAACCAAACTTCATAAAGATTAAAAGTGTGAAATCGGCTATGTGCCTGGTAGCTTACATATGTAAGGTCTTTCATTTTTCCAGAAAGAAACGAGATAGGATGATGAAACTTTACATTTATTCCATATACTCTCCACTGATGTCAACAAACTTCTTACATCGGTATTTTAAGTTCTGTAAGCCTAGCAAAAAGAAGGATTCTTGCCGCGCCTTTTGGCCTTCAGACCTGCTTTCAATTGGTCCAGAAGTTCAATGTAATACCTTGCATTGATGGTGGTGGAACCCTTTTGAAGGTAGTCCACTAGCAGCATGCCCTCCTTATCCCAGAACACAGACGCCATCACCTTAGTGGCTGAATTTTGCACTCTGAACTTCTTTGGAAGAGGAGAACTACTGTGCCTCTACTCTTTTGAATGCTTCTTGTTTTCAGGGTCATACAAATAAATCCAGGTCTCATCCATAGTAACCAGTCGATCCAGGATTCTTATCAGTCCGGAAACGCTGACAAATGGACCGGGAAGTTTTCCCTCACGTGTTTCTCTGATTTCTTGTCAAACATTTGGGGACCCGATTTGCAGATAGCTTCCTCATGTCCATATGTTTATGGATAATGACACAAACAAGTTCAAAGGGAGATCCCCATGATGTCTGCTATTGGTTTAGCTGAAATTTGTTGATTCTCCAGTATGACGTTGTGCACAGCATCGACGATCTACGGAACAACGGAACATGACGTTCCTCATCATTGGTGCTGAAGTGGCCAGTTTTAAATTTGGCAACTCCGTTCTCAACTGTGGAATATGAAGGGCATTGATCCCCCAATGTCTGCGACATACCACCAGAAATATCCTTCACGGACTTTCCTTGCAGAAACAAGAATTTTATCACTCCTCTGCTCTCAGTTGCTGTGAATATCTGCCATTTTGTTTTCCCCCATGCATAGAACACTGTTGCCATAAGCAACAAGCACAAAATTTTGTAAACATATATTAGACACATAACACTTTCATGAGATGTAACATTCGTTACCAAAGAAACAAAAAAAGATCACAAAGCCAAAGACTTATCAGCAGCCCCCGTATCTCAGCAATAGGGAAGAGCATTTATAAGAGTTTGCTTCTATGATTTAAGGAAGCAGTTAAGGAGGTCTGGAACTGCTAATCTTACTGACTGCAGACTATAAGATGGACATACATTTAAATAAAATGTTATCTCGATAAACAGTGTCTTATAGTCAGAATATTACGGTAATAAATGTAGAGAAGACTTGAAGCTCTCTAAATGAAAGGGACTGCTGCAAGTCACCTTCACTAAAATGATAGCTACGAATGGTGGCTTTTTCCATTGATTTGTGCAGAAGTTAGCAAGTACTAGCGCTTGTTATCCGAATAGTTGGTTTGCAAGTATGGGAACTATAACGGAGGAAAAAAGACCTATACATAAAATGAACATTTTTTTTTTTTTTGTAAATAATTCATAAAAAAGTTACAAGAGTTGTATTATCCATTTGGCAGGCTTCAAAGAGAGAAATAACTACCGTATAACTGGTTCGTCTGGATTCAGTGCACTAACCAAGAATGACACTTGCAGAGAAACACAACAAGGCTATTTTCTATACAGGCTCACCATTGTATACATACCTTATATTTATATATACACTAGCTGTAAGTACCCGGCGTTGCCCGGGATAGTAACTGTGTCTGTCTTTCTCTCTTTCTGTCCCTGTGTCTGGCTCTCTGTTTCTCGCAGTGTCTCTCTATCCATCTCTCCGCTGAAATCATATTACCTCACACATAAGCTGTCTTATACTAAGAAGGTCTTTCGTTGCCTATAGCAACCAACCACAGCTCCCATTATTGACCTGTAGCTCCCAACTCCATTGACTTTAATGTAAGCAGTTTTTTAGGGGAATATCTGTAAAGTTCCTGTAAAGAATGTGTGTGTGTGTGTGTGTGTGTGTGTTTTCTCCATTTTTTCATTTTCTTTGTAATATATAATTTTTATGGAATTTTAAACAAACATAACATCAAGGAACATAGTCAAAAATTCAAAATCAATACTAGCGTGCAGACTCTGTGGCAACTAGGTACCAATGGGGACAGTGTTGCCAATGTATGTAAAGCGCTGTGGAATTAATAGCGCTACATAAATGGATAAATATTATTATATATTTATGATAATTATTTATACCTAAATATAGGCAAGTAAGAATAACTGGTATCTAGTAGCATTAAATCTAGCTATAATAGAAATAAAAGTAGAAAACAACACATTACCATAACATAGTCATCATCTTAACTAATGATATATACGATATCTGACAATTAACACATATATGAACATCATTCACATTACTTTTTTTGTATTGCTCTCATCTTCGGGTGCTATGACGTAATTGCCCTAAATAGTTGATGAATGTTAACACTAGAACTACTGAGGTAGTCATTTTGACTACTTTGCATCTTGTATTTCTATATAGGTGTCACGAGTCCAGTAGTTCTAGTGTTAAATGTACCAAGCGGTTGTATTAAATGATTCTAAGATCTTTTTTTTTCATCTAAAACGAAAAATTTTACAATAAATTGCTTCCTCCCTAATAAGACTTTGCCTGCTTGATTCTCTTTATTGTGGATTGTGGATCTCCCTCCCCATATAATGTGTTACCTGTGTTATCAGCTCTGGGATAGAAGGGTCTGTAGGCTCTAACCAATATTAAGCAATTTGGTTTTCTTGCTAGTAATAGTAGGGCACGCATTAACTTTAGTAGACCCTTGAAATTAATAGATTCAGTATCAGAGTAGCTTCAATAGTGCAGAAGGGCTAGCTGAGAAGGTTAGTCTATTTGAAAGAGGATCCTTTCTGGGTATATTAAAAGCATATATAGCCCCATGCATAAATTTAAAATTTCTCTCTCGGCTTCATTAATGATGGGTTTTTTTTCCTAAAGCCAGCCCACCCTACTCAAATTTAAACAGAAATGTCTATATCTTCTCTGTATTCCAGTTTTGGGGGAAAAAAAAAAAAAGTGTATTTGGGTGTGCCCTAAAAGGATGGATCTCATCAAGAAATACAGTAATGATATTTAGGGGCTGTTTAAAGGTTATAAAAGAATAATAATAATCTTTATTTCTATAGCGCCAACATATTCCGCAGCGCTTTACAATTCAGGAGGCTCATATACATATCATATACATAAACATATACAAACAAGTAACAATTATAGAAGATACAATATTTAAAGGGAAAAAAAAGGCAACCCTGCTCGTGAGAGCTTACAATCTACAATGAGTTGGGGGGAGGCACAAGGGACAAGTTCTTATTTACAATGACAATCCAGCCATCTCAAAGAAATGGGGGATAGATAATGGCTTCCTGGACCAGTTGGCCAGAGCCTTGAGATGCATTTGGGTGCCATGGAGTTTGACGTGGGGTTATGTTCTGAGAAGTTGTAGAGGGATTAGGTGAAATTAGTTTGGCTGGGGAGTCTGATAGGCCGCCCTAAAAAGATGCGTTTTTAGGGAGCGTCTGAAGCTGAGTAAGTTGTGATTTGTCCTAACTTCTTGGGGTAGAGAGGTTTGGTGCAGCTCGGAAGAAGTCTTGGATTCGGAAGTGGGAGGTTCGAATTAGTGTGGATGTTAGTCGAAAGTCATTTGCAGAGCGTAGAGAACAGGTGGGGTGATAGACAGAGAGGAGGGGGAGATGTAGGGGGGTTCTGCACTGTGGAGAGCTTTGTGGGTGAGAACAAGCAGTTTAAATTGGATCCTGTGATATATGGGCAGCCAGTGCAATGACTGGCACAGAGCAGAGGCATCCGAGTAGCGGTTAGCCAGATAGGTGACCCTGGCTGCTGCATTAAGGATGGACTGTAGAGGAGAAAGTCTAGTTAGGGGGAGACCAATTAATAGAGAGTTACAGTAATCAAGGCGAGAGTGGATCAGGGCCACGGTGAGGGTTTTTATCGTTTCCATTGTCAGAAAGGGGCGGATTCTAGAGATGTTCTTGAGGTGCAAGCGGCAGGAGCGGGCAAGAGATTGTATGTGGGAGGTGAAAGAGAGATCAGTGTCAAGTATAACCCCCAGGCAGCGGGCTTGCTGCCTAGGACTTATCGTTGTGCCACGCACAGAGAGGGAGATATCAGGTTTAGGAAGGTTGGGAGATAGAGGGAAAAGCAGAAGTTCAGTTTTGGAAAGGTTAAGTTTCAGATAGAGAGCAGACATGATGTTGCAAACTGCAGTCAGGCAGTCACTTGTGTTCTGTAGTACAGCGGGGGTGAGCTCAGGGGATGAGGTGTATAGCTGTGTGTCATCAGCATAAAGATGGTACTGGAAGCCAAATCTGCTGGTCATTCCAATTGGGGCAGTGTACAGGGAGAAAAGAAGAGGGCCAAGGACTGAACTTTGAGGGACCCCAACAGTGAGAGGAAGAGGAGAAAATGTGGAGCCAGCAAATGATACGCTGAATGAGCGGCCAGAAAGATAGGAAGAGAACCAGGAAAGAACAGTGTCCTTAAGGCCGATAGAATGGAGCATAGAGAGAAGGAGATGGTGGTCAACAGTGTCGAAGGCGGCAGAAAGGTCAAGAAGAATAAGAGAGTGGTCACCGTTACGTTTTGCTGTCAATAGGTCATTGGTCACTTTGACAAGGGCAGTTTCTGTTGAGTGTAAAGGGCGGAAGCCAGACTGTAAAGGATCTAGAAGAGAGTGAGAGGAGAGGTAGCGGGTGAGGCGACAGTAGACCAGGCGCTCCAAGAGTTTACAGATGAAGGAGAGATTGATGACTGGTCTGTAGTTGCTTGTGCAGGATGGATCAAGGGAAGGTTTTTTTTAATAATGGAGTAATGATAGAGTGTTTGAGGGAGGAAGGGAAGATACCAGAAGAGAGAGAGATTATTATTATTACTTATTTATAGAGCACCATTAATTCCATGGTGCTGTACATGAGAAGGGGGTTACATACAAAATACATATACAAGTTACAGTAGACAGACTAGTACAGAGGGAAGAGGGCCCCTACCCTTGTGGGCTTACATTCTATTGGATTATGGGGAGGAGACAGTAGGTGGGATGTAGATTGGGCGGCAGCTCCGCACGGTGGTCGGGCGGCAGCTCCGCACAGTGGTCGGGTGGCAGCTCCGCACGGTCGTCGGGCGGCAGCTCCGCACGGTCGTCGGGCGGCAGCTCCGCACGGTGGTCGGGCGGCAGCTCCGCATGGTGGTCGGGCGGCAGCTCCGCACGGTGGTCGGGCGGCAGTGAGTTCATTGTAGATTGTAGGCATTTCTGAACAGGTGGGTTTTCAGGTTCCATTTGAAGTTTGCAAGGGTAGGGGATAGTCTGACGTGTTGAGGCAGCGAGTTCCAGGAGACTGGGGATGCTCGGGAGACGTCTTGGAGTCGGTTGCGTGAGGAGCGAATGAGAGAGGAGGAGAGAAGGAGATCTTGGGAGGACCGGAGGTGACGTGTTGGAGTGTAGTGGGAGATTAGTTCGGAGATATACGGAGGAGAGAGATTATGCACAGCTTTGTAGGTCAGTGTTGGTAGCTTGAATTGGATACGGTGGAAGATTGGGAGCCAGTGGAGGGACATGCAGAGGGGAGAAGCGGGGTGGTATTGAGGAGAGAGGTGGATCAGTCGGGCAGCAGATTTAAGGATGGACTGGAGAGGGGCGAGCGCGTTGGCAGCGAGGCCACAGAGGAGGATGTTACAGTAGTCGAGGCGGGAGATTATGAGGGATTGAAGATTTTAGTTAGGTGAGTAGTGACAACTGGAGAGAGGGACTGGAGAAGGTGTGAGGGGAAGGGATCAGTAGGGCAAGTGGTAGGACCAGAAGAAGAGAGGAGCCTGGAGACTTCCTCCTCTGTGACTGGGTCAAATGTTGAAAGTGAGCTTGATGGGATATGGGGAGGGATGGTATTCACAAAGCTTGGTGGCTGGCAGCTGATCTCTTGGTGGATGTTTTCTATTTTCTCTCAAAAGAATGGTATCTAGCTCATTTTGACTTGATTCAAATAAAACATCCCTCAAACTGATCATGATAGAGAGCCTAATTTGTTGATATTGCAGATAATGTGATGCGTAAAGGTTATACTTTTCGAAGCATTCTGCGCAAGTCAACCATCTAGCTTCAGTTGGATGTAGATGTATTAACACCGGCCTGTCGCCATTTTAAGTACAGCTTATTTTCCATAACCTGGGGAAACTCAGTGATAGTCTATAAGGGGAAATGTTTAGAGAGTCTAATGGAGAGGCAAACTTATTTTTTACTGCCTTCCATGTATAGACAGTATCTCTAAAGATTAATGATAGTTTGAGTGTAGCGGGTAAGGAAGGAAAGCATGAGTGAAGTAGAGCTGAAAGATTGTAGAGATGCAAAATCTGGGTAGGTATGCCTTTTGTGAACTCAATTTATTACATAACGTGCAAAGGCCACTTTACACACAGAGATAAATCTTTGGCAGATCTGTGGTTGCAGTGAAATCATGGACATATTGTTCCATTTGTACACAGCCAAAAACCTGGCCCTGATAGTCCACAATTTCACTGCAACCACAGATCTGCCACAGATTTATCTCTGTGTGTAAAGTGGCCTTTTTAACCCCTTCACGACCAGCCAATTTTTCGCTTTCCGTTTTTTTTTTTCGACATTCTTCTGAGACACGTAACGTTTTTATTTTTTAGTCAATATGGTCATGTGAGGGCTCATTTTTTGCGGAACGAGCTGTACTTTTAAATGAAACCATAAGTTTTACCATATAGTGTACTGGAAAATGGCAAAAAAACTCCAAATGCAGAAAAAATTGCAAAAAAAGTGCGACTATTGTTTTTGAGATATTTTATTCACTGTGTTCGCTATATGGTAAAACAGATGTGTGGGTGTGATGCCTCAGGTCAGTGCGAGTTCGTAGACACCAAAAATGTATAGGTTTACTTTTATATAAGGGGTTAAAAAAAACGGAAGTTTCTCCGAAAAAAGTGGCGCACGTTTTACACCATATTCCGTGACCCGTAGCGTTCTCATTTTTCGGGATCTATGGCTCAGTGACGGCCTTTTTTTGCATTTCGAGCTGACGCTTTTAACTGTACCATTTTTGCGCAAATGCTACATTTTGATCGCCTGTTAATGCATTTTGCACAAACATTGTGGCAACAAAAAAAACATAATTTGGGCGTTTGGAATTTTTTTGCCGCTAAGCCATTTACTGATCAGATTAATTGACTTTATATTTTGATAGATCGGGCATTTCTGAACGCGGCGATACCAAATGTGTGTATTTTTTAAAAATTTTTAACCCTTTAATTTTCAATGGGGCAAAAGGGGGGTGATTTGAACTTTTAGATTTTTTTTTTAAATTTTTTTAAAACTTTTTTTTTATTTTACTAGTCCCCCTAGGGGGCTATAGCGAACAGCAATCCGATCGCTCTGCCTTATCTGCTGATCACAGCTACACATCTGTAAACAGCAGATACGCTCACTTTCTACTTCGCTCGGCTTCAGGCCGAGTGAAACTGAAAGTAATTCATGTGTAGTACAGGAGTCATCACATGACCCTGTACTTCCATGACAATCACCAGAAGTCACGTGATCACATCACGTGACTTCCGGTAACGGCCGGTAAGTAAAAGTTTACCGCCGATGCCGTTATAATGGCGATGTCACATACTGACAGCGCCATTTAAAGGGTTAAACGACACGAGCAGATAACGATTCTGCTCGTGCCTAGCATGTACACATCTCAGCTGTGAAAATCAGGCAGCAGACCGCGGGCAGTAACATTATGACCGCTAGGACGTAATATTACTGCCCGCGGTCGTTAAGGGGTTAATGATCGAGCACTACCATACTTGGGTGCTCGAGACTCCTTAAGAACAGCTTGCGAGACTCATGCACCCGAGTATAACGTAAGACAATGAGGGACTTTAACAGTTTTCCAGATTTCCCAGAAAAATACTCAAGTCCCTCATTGACTTCTATTATACTTGGAAGCTCGAGTTGCACCCATCCGAGCATCCAAGTGCCTTAACAAGTACCGAGTACATAACTAATATAATAATAAGTTTTATTTATATAGCGCCAATATTTTTTGGAGCACTTTACAATTCAGAAAGGACAGGTACAGACAATATGAGACAATTCAACAAATACCAAAAGTAGAGAGGGCCCTGCTCTCAATCATACAATGATTGAGTTCAATGAGGACATAGAGGAGGCACAAAAGGTAAATGGTAAAAGTGCTTTTATTGTGTGGTGCCATCAATGTGCCCATGATGTGATTGCTGGGTGCTGATGGGTTGCCATGAAAGCCGAAAGTCTGCAGAAGACTCCCGTTCCTGTCATTACGATACTCCTGAGGAAGTCTACATTTAGCTGGCATTCATAGGAGATCACGATTTTAGCAATTTATAACAGTGCTGATGCACTGCTATGTATAGCACAATCAATCGGATGATCAAGGCCCCTAAGGGACTATTAAATACAGAAAAAAGTTAAAATTGTAAAAATTAGCAAAAAAAGCATGAGTTCAAATCACCCCCTTTTGCCCAATTTAAAAATTGAAAGAAAAAAAAAACGCATTTGGTATCACTGTGTTTGAAAAAGTGTGATAGACCAAAATACAAAATAGATTAATCCAATTGATAAATAACGTAACAAGAAAAAAAAATTGAAAAGCCAGAAATACTTTTTTTTAATATTGCAATAAAATGCAATAAGAGGGATCAAAACATCACATATATCCCAAAATGGTATCAGTAAAAATGTCAGCTAGGGAGCAAAAAATAAGCACTTGCACAGCCATATATCCCGAAATTGAAAATGATGGCACAGGCAAAAATATTTTTTTACATGTTTGGTATGTGTGTAAATTGGAATGACCTGAAGAGTCATACTGGCGGGTACGTTTTACTGTATAGTGAACACAATAAAAAATAAATAAAATTGTGGAATGGCACTTTATTTTTTTTCAATTTCAATGTTCCTGGAATAGTTTTCAGACTTTTTAGTGCGTCACATGATAAAATAAATTGAGTCATTCAAAAGTACAACTTGACCTGCAAAAAGCAAGCCATCATTATAATATATGGACAGAAAAATACAAAAAAAGTTATAGCTCTTGGATGATGGGGAGAAAAAAAAACAAAGCGCAAAAATGGAAAATCTCCAGGATGTGAAGGGGTTAGTATGTGCTTTAATGTGCGAATTTAATCCTCAGATCCTGCTGCAATCAAATCTCGCTGCAGGTCTTTAGCAGCCTCCTCAGGAGTCTAGTACAGACACTTGTCATGAAAGGGCTGAATATATCTGAGACTGCAATAGTTCACAAAAGTTCAATTTTGTAGTGATTTCGAGGAGATCAATATTCATAATAGTTGTGTTGACATATTTAAAAGGAAACTATGCAACCTTAAAAGAATAGGCTGTCGAGTGTGCACAAGGAACAACATTATTTCTGAGGATTACATAACTTGCATCCAGCAGTTTTAAAATGTTTTACTTCTTCAGGCTCTATGACTTAATTTGCAATTGACTCTGTGCTGATGGGAGGAGACTTTGTGCTACGATATCTACCCTATAAAGATCAGCAAAAAAGGGATTTCCGAAATTTATTCCGCAGTTAGTACCCTGTCAGAAGAAGCAATGAAGACATTATACAGCAGTTCTTTGCTGTGTAGAGTGGAATCTGGCTCTGCGGTGAGGTAAAAGACTTGTTAGAAAGCTCAGCTCTATCTGTCGGACTCTTCCTGTTTTTGCACTATTCTCTTCAGCCTTGTACCTTTTCTATTTGATGCTACTAAACCTAATTTGCAAGTGGAAGTTGAATCATTTTGATTGGATCTGCATGTACAATATATAGCCAATTATATTATAATAATAATTATTATAATTATAGCCAATGTACACTGTTAATGCAGTGTGAAAGGTACCTTTCTGTTTGCTACAATTGTGAATAGTTTTACCTGCAGTCTTGTGTTCATCTCCAAAAAGTAGAAGTTCTTCTTTGAATCAACAAGAAACTCTACTGTTCCTGCAGAAGAATACTTCACAGCTTTGGCAAGAGATACGGCTTGTTCCCCCATAGCTCTTCGAGTCACTGGATCAAGAAATGTGCTGCCGGGAAAAAATAAAGTCATAAATTTAATTATGGTAAAGTTGCTGGTCCAGAGATCTTCTAGAAAACAGATGCAGAATTGTAAATTTTTAAACCACAATAAAAAAAACAAAAACAAAAAATGCCCCAACAAATATATTGACTAAAAATTAAGATCAACTGCTGTTCGTTCCTGAACATGCAGCTGGTAGACCGGTGTTTTAGAGGCAATGGAGGGAAAGTTCAATCTCCCCAAATGGCATATAGGGGCATGGATGTCCCTGAAATGTAATTTTATGGACACCCTTATAAATTGATCTGTTGTTCCATTCCTGAGTAATTAATGTTTTGATTCATATGCAAATGAGACACTAATTGCTCTGGGTTTAAGGCCACATGCACACCTTGAATATTAGGTGAGTTTTTGTTTACCTCAGTATTTGTAATCCAAAACTAGGAGTAGAACAATCAGAGGAAAAGTATAATAGAAACATGTGCACAACTTTTGCGTTTTTTTTACCCACTCCTGGTATTGGCTTAAAAAAAACTGAGCTAAAAAAAAAAACCCTCACCAAACGTGTCCGTGCACATGGCCTTAGGCCCTGTGCGCACTAGAAAAAGGACTTTTCTCAAGAAATTTCTCGAGTCTGAAAGACTAGCGCACTTGCGTTCAAAAAACGCACCAATAAAGCATGGGTTTTTACCGCGTTTCTGATGCGTTGGTCCCTGCGTTATTTTACCATTATCTATGGCAAAAAACGCAGGTACCTGCAGAAAAGTGACAAGCTTATTCTTTTTCTCAAGAAATTCTGCAGAAATTCTGCAGAAAGAGAATTTTTTGAGAAAAAAACGCAGTATGCTCAAAGCTATTTTTTTCCATAGGTTTTGTTGGGGAATGTCTGCAGAAAGGTTACAACCATTTTTCTCAAGAAATTTATGCAGCAAAAAAAAAAAAAAAAAGAAGGTAAAAACGCAGTGTGCGCACAGGGCCTTACAGAACATTTCCTGAGCCACTAGCTCCTGAGGATTTTTTTTTGTTGTTTCTTTTGCTTTTTTAAATTCTTTATAAACAGACCCATACAGTCCAAAGGCTAACAAACATAAGCCAAATGTGCCTAGCGTTGAGAGCAAACTTAGTCCACTCAAAAGGAACACTTTAAACTGTCCTTCCCAACCAATATTACTGGTCCATACATTTTTAAATTCTAAGAATCTCTAAAGAGGGGAAAAAACATAGCAAAGTAACAGTATCCACTAATAACAGAAGGAAAGGACCCCTAAGGGAGAAAGAACTATGGCTATATGTGCACGCTGCAATTTTAACTGTACCCAAACTGCAACCAAAACTGCACCTGGCCACAGAGATCCTGGAAATGTAAAAAAAACCCCCACTTATAATGATGGTGCGATTTTGCTGCGTTTTTGTTCATGCATTTTTTTTTAAAAGAGAAACAAAATATGACAGAGGATAGATAAATAGATAGATAAAAAAAATAGAAGGAATAGATTGAAAGCAAAAACATATAGAATAGATAGAAAGAACATATAGAAAGAAACAACAGAATAGGTCAATAGAGGGATAGCTAGCTTGGCCAGCTGTTTTTTTTTGGGGGGGGGGGGGATAAAAAAAACTGGCATGGGGGTCCCCCCCAGTTTCTCATATCTAGCACACGAACAGCACCAGCTGCAGGCTGCAACCCTCAGCTGTCTGTTGCACCTTGGTTCATTATTAAAAAAAAGAGGGGATTCCACGGTTTTTTTTTTTAATTATTTGATTTATTTAAAATGAAAAAAAAAAAAAGACTTTGCGTTCCCCGGTTTTTCTAAAACCAGCCCACTGCCCACTGTTAGGTTCAGGCCGCGACTGAAGTGAGCCATGCGATCAGCAGGGACGTCACTCAAGTGATCTGCGGTCACAGCTGGAGTCCTCCACATGTGACGGCAAATCAGATTGCGACTGAGGAGAGCCACGCAGTCAGCAGTGCCGTCACTCAGGTGATTTCTGGCCACAGCTGGAGTCCTCCACCTGTGATTGCAAATTGGGCCGTGAATGAAGTGAGCCGCAGGTGGAGGACTCACCTTACTGACGTCACCACTGACTGCGTGGCTCTCCTCAGTCGCAATCTGATTTGCCGTCACATGTGGAGGACTCCAGCTGTGACCGCAGATCACTTGAGTGACGTCCCTGCTGATCGCATGGCTCACTTCAGTCGCGGCCTGAACCTAACAGTGGGCAGTCAAGTTCTATGGAGCTCGCTGTGAACGTCAGAAGTAGCAGTGCTGGAAGCGTTGTGGGACCCTCGTGTGGATTATGTCGGACCTGCAGGGGTGTTTGCGGGGATAATAAAGTGGTGAAAGAGGGTGGCTTTTTTTGTCTTTTAATTTCAAATAAAGGATTTTTTGGGTGTTTGTGTTTTATTTACTTTCACTTACAGATTAGTGATGGGAGTGTCTCGGACGCCTGCCATCACTAATCTAAGACTTAGTGGCAGCTATGGGCTGCCATTAACTCCTTATTACTCCGATTGCCAACGCACCAGGGCAATCGGGAAGAGTCGGATAAAGTGCTGGGATTGTCACATCTAATGAATGTGGCACTCTTGGGCAGTTGCAGTCTGATATTATTAGGCTGGGGGGCTCCCAATAATGTGGGTCTCCCCAGGCTGAGAATACCAGCCCCCAGCTGTGGGGCTTTATCTTGGCTGGGTATCAAAATTGGGGGGGACCGCATGCAGTTTTTATTTTTTTATTTATTTTACTGTACAATATAGACCCACCCACTGGCGTCTGTGATTAGTTGCAGTAAGACAGATTTCACTCAGAATTGCAACCAATCACAAATGCCAGTTGGCGGGGGAAGCAGTGATTATGAATGAGCCTCATGAGCGGCCCCAAAAGAAGAATGAGAGGCCGCGGGAGCAGTGCGACAGCCACGTCGGTGATTCGTGAGCATGAAGCGCTTGCTCCTACCCCCTTTGCACCAGATTCTGGTCCCCTAGGGATAGGCATCTGGCCAGATACCGTGGATCAATCCCCCGCCGACCTAGAGTTGGCGGGGGATTGATCTGCAAATCCTCCCACCACTAGTGAGAAACGCAGAGGCAAAAGGCAAAAAGAATGAACATGATGCATTTTTTTTTGTCAGAGGTTTGTAACAAATAGACTGCAGACAAAAAAACTGCAATGTGTGCAATGTGTGCACAGCAAATCTGAATTCTCAGACTTTGCTGGGAAGTCAAAAGTCAGACTCTTCTGACAACAAAACTGCACCAAAAAAAGTGACAAAAAACAAACACTGCATGTTCATATATCCTAACGCATACATCTTGAGGATGTTTTCCTGCCCAGGAACAGCCTCTTTAGCTAGATTGATTGCTTACTTTCTGATTTCCTTTCTTGGCACCTAATTTCACACATTTTTCAAAAACCTGCATGCCCATATGTGCAATTTGGGGTAAAGATCTTACTAACCGATTCACTTTACACCAACTGCAGCTGGGATGGGACACTGCTAGGAGCCAGGCATGCTTCAGCTACTAAACAGGTTGCAAAAAGAGCAGAGGATGGTACCTTCTACTACTGGAGGGTGGGGGGGTAGAGGTTACCATCAAGTTTCCATTAATGTGAATGACAGGAGGTAGTAGCCTCCAATGGGAGGGACAATCAAGCTAGGTAAAGTGGGGACACTTGTGTTATCTAGAATGGGTAAAGACCACGTCTCACTAAGCAACATCGCTAGCAACATCGCTGCTGAGTCACGATTTTTGTGACGCAACAGCGATCTTGCTAGCGATGTTGCGGTGTGTGACATCCAGCAACAACCTGGCCCCTGCTGTGAGGTCGCCGGTTGTTGCTGAATGTCCTGGACCATTCTTTAGTTGTTGCTCTCCCGCTGTGAAGCACACATCGCTGTGTGTGACAGTGAGAGAGCAACAACTGAATGTGCAGGAAGCAGGGAGCCGGCTTCTGCGGACGCTGTAACCAAGGTAAATATCGGGTAACCAAGAAGCCCTTTCCTTGGTTACCCAATATTTACCTTCGTTACCAGAGTCCGCCGCTCTCACGCTGTCAGTGTCGGCTCCCTGCACACGTAGCCAGAGTACACATCGGGTAATTAACCCGATGTGTACTCTGGCTAGGAGTGCAGGGAGCCAGCGCTGGTAACCAAGGTAAATATTGGGTTGGTTACCCGATATTTACCTTAGTTACCAAGCGCAGCATCGTTTCCACGCGTCGCTGCTGGCTGGGGGCTGGTCACTGGTTGCTGGTGAGATCTGCCTGTTTGACAGCTCACCAGCAACCCGTGTAGCGACGCTCCACCGATCCCTGCCAGGTCAGGTTGCTGGTGGGATCGCTGGAGCGTCGTTTAGTGTGACGATACCTTAAGCCAAATGCAGGCACAACTAATACTGTGGAGGAAGAGGGCTATTGTGTAGTAAGGCAGGATTGACATTTCCTGCTTGCAGAATATTTTCAATACTCAGAATGGGCTTATAAAAGGATAAAAAGGGGCGTGGTCTGGCCATGGAGGAGAAAAGACACGGGTAACATCGCTCCCGTGCTGAAGTCGGCCCCAGGTCCACAAAACCCCACAGTACACAGCCAGAAACACCCTCAATGTCGCCCAAACGGAGGGGGAACAAAAGCAGACGAGCTTCAGACCTCCCGGTGCCCTGCAGTCCCGGAATCACGCGATTTTTGAGAAGCGCGTCCGGCCCAAGGAAGCAGCAAACTTACTCTAAGATGGCGGCGGCAGCTTCCCCTGCAAATCATCCAGCGTGGAGGGACAGAGCGGACGCAGAGCAGGACACCGGTGCTTACAGCGCTGAACATGCAGCAGCGTTCCCACCACCCTCCGGATCAGAGCAGGAGCAAGGAAGAGGAGAGACGCTTCAGACTGACCAGCACACAGATGACTCAGGCAAGATGGCAGCGGGGAGGGAACAGAGCCACGAGGCAGGAAACAGCCAGAGGTAGGGGGAAAGCAGCGATGCTCCAGTGGGGGGGAGGTGAACACAGGCAGGGGTCCTCAGGGTCCAACCGCAGTGGAGGCTGACATAGCCAGCATACCACGGACAGATCCCAGGCATATATCCTCGGGCCTGCAAGGAAACACAGGAGGACAGGCATCAGGAGCTGTGACCATATCACACAGCTCAGATAATGAGAGACACTGCTGCCCTCCTGAAAATAATATCACCTGGAGTATACAGCAGGAGAATGGTGATAAGACCCTCTTGGCCCCAGATGCTGATATGAATACCACCACCCCCACTATGTCAAATGAACAGAATATAATAACATCCATAATATCTCTGCCACCCTCCCCTGAAAGAGGACTGCTCCCTCATTTACTCAGGCCCACTGCTGCCACCAGTTTAACAGGAGAAGCATCACAAAGTGGTTCTCAACAAGATGATGGAGTCTGGGAGGATTTAAAGGCACGGATACGGACCATCCCTACCAGGGAGGAGATGGAGAATTATATTACAAGAATGGAAGCCACATACAAGGCGGAATCATCCGCGATAAGAGGAGACATGCAACAATTGACAGAAAGAGTGGAGAAATCTGAACACCGCACAGAAACGGTTTAGCAACAAATCACCACGCAGGAGCAGGCGCTATCTGAACAGGCCTCACAAATTGAATACCTGACAGATCCACTTGACGATTTAGAAAATAGAGGAAGGCGTAACAATATCAGAATAAGGAGTATCCCTGAATCGGTGAGCCCACAGGACCTAGACGGAACACTGCGCCATCTGTTCAACTCGATATTAGATCTTCCTCCAGATGCTAAACTAGAATTGGACAGAGCTCACAGGGCGCTAGGCCCAAAACCAACACAAGGTGCTAACCCACGAGATGTCATATGCAAAGTCCATAAATATAAAAAAAGAAGATATTTTAATTAAAGAATGTCACAAGGGCCAAATTATACTCCGAGGCACTCCTATTCTTCTCTTGCAAGATCTCTCTCGCCATACTCTACAAAAACGAAGAGCATTGAAACCTCTTCTTGATGTCTTAAAACAAGAAAATATTCTCTACTCATGGGGATTCCCCTTCAGACTACAGGTACGCCAGGCAGGCTCCCTACGAGTACTCCGTAACCTAGATGATCTCCCGGAATTCTGCTCGGCTCTACAGATCCCTTTGATCCACAACCCTCCAGCGGACTGGCCTAGGGTACACAGAAGGGGGGAGAGTTTATCTGCCCCAATGCTTTCGCTCCCGCAATGATCTCGTGTCCAGAGAAACAGAGATACCTCCCAAAGGGGAGGAACCAGAAGGCCTAACGCCTCATCTACACCCTAGAATTGAACTACACCACTTTGAAACCCGCTGAGTTTCCTCTGAGGAACTTTCCATACAGTAAGATCCGGAGGAGGGTCTTCTTTTGCTCCTCACTTTTGTGGACAATCTTCTGATCACTTGCATTGAGCGACGGATTATCAATATGATGGTGGTATCTACATGATTCCTACACTTCCTTTTGGCTTACGTAATATGTTTTCGTAAAATGTAAAATGTTACGCAGGCCGTTTGGCCTGATATTTCATGTTTCATGTTTATGTCTATGTTTATGCCTTTGCTTACTTCCTGGTTGTGGATGTTCCTGGGTGACCGGTTGAAGATTGAGGGTCACCGTATTAAGCACTTGGACCTGGGGCTGGTTCGGCAGGGAACTAGTCCCTAGTGGAAAGACAGTCCCCCCTTTTGGGTCTCTACTCACTGCGGGCAGGAGTAGAAACTAGTGACCCCCCCCCTTCTTGATTTCTTGACTTACAGTCAAACATCTTTAATATATCCCGTATTCTCTCTAATTCCCTACATTTCTTCTTTTCCCCCATACCGACCCATCCGTTGAGTACTATACTTAGATATATACTTATATATCTTCACACATTCTCCTCTTCCTCTTCACTCCCTCTCCTTTCTTTTCCTCTTCTCTCCCCCCCCCTTATTTTTCCTTTTTTTTCTCTTCTCCTCTTCTCTTCTTCTCTCGCTGCCCCATACTGCCAGTCCTACTTTCCTACTTACATACCTGAACTCAACCCTCTAGACCTCTCCCCCTTTCCATTTCCTTGCGTCGTACACATACCTTTGCCAACACTTGACTCCCCTCCTTAGACCTCTGAGGTCTCCAGAGCAACATGACTACACTTACAATTAGGTCCAGAAATATTTGGACAGTGACACAAGTTTTGTTATTTTAGCTGTTTACAAAAACATGTTCAGAAATACAATTACAGTTAGGTCCAGAAATATTTGGACAGTGACACAATTTTCGCGAGTTGGGCTCTGCATGCCACCACATTGGATTTGAAATGAAACCTCTACAACAGAATTCAAGTGCAGATTGTAACGTTTAATTTGAAGGTTTGAACAAAAATATCTGATAGAAATTGTAGGAATTGTACACATTTCTTTACAAACACTCCACATTTTAGGAGGTCAAAAGTAATTGGACAAATAAACCAAACCCAAACAAAATATTTTTATTTTCAATATTTTGTTGCGAATCCTTTGGAGGCAATCACTGCCTTAAGTCTGGAACCCATGGACATCACCAAACGCTGGGTTTCCTCCTTCTTAATGCTTTGCCAGGCCTTTACAGCCACAGCCTTCAGGTCTTGCTTGTTTGTGGGTCTTTCCGTCTTAAGTCTGGATTTGAGCAAGTGAAATGCATGCTCAATTGGGTTAAGATCTGGTGATTGACTTGGCCATTGCAGAATGTTCCACTTTTTTGCACTCATGAACTCCTGGGTAGCTTTGGCTGTATGCTTGGGGTCATTGTCCATCTGTACTATGAAGCGCCGTCCGATCAACTTTGCGGCATTTGGCTGAACCTGGGCTGAAAGTATATCCCGGTACACTTCAGAATTCATCCGGCTACTCTTGTCTGCTGTTATGTCATCAATAAACACAAGTGACCCAGTGCCATTGAAAGCCATGCATGTCCATGCCATCACGTTGCCTCCACCATGTTTTACAGAGGATGTGGTGTGCCTTGAATCATGTGCCGTTCCCTTTCTTCTCCAAACTTTTTTCTTCCCATCATTCTGGTACAGGTTGATCTTGGTCTCATCTGTCCATAGAATACTTTTCCAGAACTGAGCTGGCTTCATGAGGTGTTTTTCAGCAAATTTAACTCTGGCCTGTCTATTTTTGGACTTGATGAATGGTTTGCATCTAGATGTGAACCCTTTGTATTTACTTTCATGGAGTCTTCTCTTTACTGTTGACTTAGAGACAGATACACCTACTTCACTGAGAGTGTTCTGGACTTCAGTTGATGTTGTGAACGGGTTCTTCTTCACCAAAGAAAATATACGGCGATCATCCACCACTGTTGTCATCCGTGGACGCCTATGCCTTTTTGAGTTCCCAAGCTCACCAGTCAATTCCTTTTTTCTCAGAATGTACCCGACTGTTGATTTTGCTACTCCAAGCATGTCTGCTATCTCTCTGATGGATCTTTTCTTTTTTTTCAGCCTCAGGATGTTCTGCTTCACCTCAATTGAGAGCTCCTTAGACCGCATGTTGTCTGGTCACAGCAACAGCTTCCAAATGCAAAACCACACACCTGTAATCAACCCCAGACCTTTTAACTACTTCATTGATTACAGGTTAACGAGGGAGACGCCTTCAGAGTTAATTGCAGCCCTTAGAGTCCCTTGTCCAATTACTTTTGGTCCCTTGAAAAAGAGGAGGCTATGCATTACAGAGCTATGATTCCTAAACCCTTTCTCCGATTTGGATGTGAAAACTCTCATATTGCAGCTGGGAGTGTGCGCTTTCAGCCCATATTATATATATAATTGTATTTCTGAACATGTTTTTGTAAACAGCTAAAATAACAAAACTTGTGTCACTGTCCAAATATTTCTGGACCTAACTGTATATATGTAATATGGGCTGAAAGTGCACACTCCCAGCTGCAATATGAGAGTTTTCACATCCAAATCGGAGAAAGGGTTTAGGAATCATAGCTCTGTAATGCATAGCCTCCTCTTTTTCAAGGGACCAAAAGTAATTGGACAAGGGACTCTAAGGGCTGCAATTAACTCTGAAGGCGTCTCCCTCGTTAACCTGTAATCAATGAAGTAGTTAAAAGGTCTGGGGTTGATTACAGGTGTGTGGTTTTGCATTTGGAAGCTGTTGCTGTGACCAGACAACATGCGGTCTAAGGAACTCTCAATTGAGGTGAAGCAGAACATCCTGAGGCTGAAAAAAAAGAAAAAATCCATCAGAGAGATAGCAGAGATGCTTGGAGTAGCAAAATCAACAGTCGGGTACATTCTGAGAAAAAAGGAATTGACTGGTGAGCTTGGGAACTCAAAAAGGCCTGGGCGTCCACGGATGACAACAGTGGTGGATGATCGCCGCATACTTTCTTTGATGAAGAAGAACCCGTTCACAACATCAACTGAAGTCCAGAACACTCTCAGTGAAGCAGGTGTATCTGTCTCTAAGTCAACAGTAAAGAGAAGACTCCATGAAAGTAAATACAAAGGGTTCACATCTAGATGCAAACCATTCATCAATTCCAAAAATACACAGGCCAGAGTTAAATTTGCTGAAAAACACCTCATGAAGCCAGCTCAGTTCTGGAAAAGTATTCTATGGACAGATGAGACAAAGATCAACCTGTACCAGAATGATGGGAAGATAAAAGTTTGGAGAAGAAAGGGAACGGCACATGATTCATGGCACACCACATCCTCTGTAAAACATGGTGGAGGCAACGTGATGGCATGGGCATGCATGGCTTTCAATGGCACTGGGTCACTTGTGTTTATTGATGACATAACAGCAGACAAGAGTAGCCGGATGAATTCTGAAGTGTACCGGGATATACTTTCAGCCCAGGTTCAGCCAAATGCCGCAAAGTTGATCGGACGGCGCTTCATAGTACAGATGGACAATGACCCCAAGCATACAGCCAAAGCTACCCAGGAGTTCATGAGTGCAATAAAGTGGAACATTCTGCAATGGCCAAGTCAATCACCAGATCTTAACCCAATTGAGCATGCATTTCACTTGCTCAAATCCAGACTTAAGACGGAAAGACCCACAAACAAGCAAGACCTGAAGGCTGTGGCTGTAAAGGCCTGGCAAAGCATTAAGAAGGAGGAAACCCAGCGTTTGGTGATGTCCATGGGTTCCAGACTTAAGGCAGTGATTGCCTTCAAAGGATTCGCAACAAAATATTGAAAATAAAATTATTTTTTGGGTTTGGTTTATTTGTCCAATTACTTTTGACCTCCTAAAATGTGGAGTGTTTGTAAAGAAATGTGTACAATTCCTACAGTTTCTATCACATATTTTTGTTCAAACCTTCAAATTAAACGTTACAATCTGTACTTTAATTCTGTTGTAGAGGTTTCATTTCAAATCCAATGTGGTGGCATGCAGAGCCCAACTCGCGAAAATTGTGTCACTGTCCAAATATTTCTGGACCTAACTGTAGCTGCTGTTCAATTAACATACGAGGCTTCAACACCCCTCAAAAGTGTTCACAGGTCCTGTACTCCATGCATAAGAAACAAGTTCACGTCCTTATGTTACAAGAGACACATTTTAAAAAAGATCATGGACCCACATTTCGAGACAGATTTTTCCCTGTGTGGTTTCATAGTACCAACCCCGAATCCAGATCAAAAGGGGTCTCGATTGCACTTCATAAACAACTGGTACACACTATAGTAGACTCAAACATTGACGAACAGGGTCGATATATTTTCCTTAAATTGAAAATAGCAAACTCTCTGTTCACACTGGCAAACTGGTACCTTCCCAACACTAATCAGATCTCTCATTTCAGAACCCTTTTAGCATTACTCGCTGATTTTGCAGAAGGGACAACAGTAATCGGAGGTGACTTCAACTTCACAATGAACTCGGCCTTGGACTCCTCATCTGGACAAAACACCACTCGTATCAGAGAATTTCGTGCCTTGAATCGGACCCTTCATGCCCTCTGGCTGATCAATGTGTGGAGAACTCTAAACCCTCAAGGTAGAGACTATACATATTATTCCCCACCACACAATACATACAGTAGAATAGATCTCTTCTTGGTGAGCCATGGGGCCCTGGCCTGGAACCCAAAGGCAGACATAGGGGAAATTCTCGGGTCCGATCACGCCCCAATTTACGTATCCCTTCAGGTCCCATCCTTTCCCCAACGCTCGTGGACATGGCGACTGAAAAACAATCTACTTAAGGACACTCTTTGCCTAGAAGAATTGAAAACCTCAATTGACTCCTTTACGCAAATACACAGCTCTGATCCGACTTCTTTGCCTACCCAATGGGAAGCATTGAAATGTGTCCTTCGTGGAGTACTAATCAAACATGGCTCCAGGATTAAAAGGGAAAAGACGAAGGAGGTAGAGGAGTTGCTGACACAAATCCACGAGCTATAAAATTTGCATAAATTAACACGCACTTAAACGGTCCTGGCCGAACTGGTCCTTAACAGGGTTACGCTTAGAGACCTACTGGATCAGAAATACTCCCGACACAGAGAGAGACTCAGAGGTTATTATTATATATCCTCCGATAAATGTGGCCGCCCCCTAGCACGACTCTTACACCCCCGGGCCAACACCTCTTATATTCCTAGTATTACCACTAGAGACAATAAAAAATCTGATGACCCGACAGTAATACTGGAAACCTTCCGGTCTTATTACAAAGACCTTTATAATATCAAAGGGCAGTATTCGGAACTACAGCCAGCGGCTCTGATAGGAAAAATTGAGAGATATGTGCGGGAGACGGCCCTACCCCCCTTAGATAACCTCGCTGTAGAGGCACTAGAGGGAGATTTCTTAGAATCTGACATCTATAATGCAATTCAAAACACACCCTCAGGAAAGTCTCCAGGCCCAGACGGGTTTACCCCGGCCTTTTATAAAATACTCAAAGACCAATTAGCACCGATTATGACCAAAACGTTCAACTCAAACGACGGAGAGTCACGGTAACACCACAATCCTTAGAGGCCCACATTAGCGTGATCCCCAAACCAGGGAAGGATCCATCTCTAGCTTCAAACTATAGACCCATATCTATATTGAATATAGACTTTAAACTTTATTCCAAGTTATTAGCCGACAAGCTGGCCCCACTCTTGCCCTCCGTTATTAACTTGGACCAAGTAGGGTTCATTAAGGGTCGGGAGGCAAGAGATAATACGATCAAAACTCTATCCCTTATCGCTAGGGCCAAGAAAAAAATCAATCCCATTGGGTCTTCTGAGTATTGATGCAGAGAAGGCCTTCGACAGGGTCCATTGGAGCTTTCTGAAGGCAGCTCTGGAGCAATTGGGTTTGGGACCCCGGTTCTTACAGAAAATTAATGCTCTGTATGATAATCCATCAGCCAGGGTGAGAATTAACGGGACATTATCTTCTTCCATTGCGGTGAGAAACGGGACTAGACAGGGTTGCCCCTTGTCCCCTCTCTTATACGTGGTGGTCATGGAACACTTAGCTAACGCACTTAGGGGAAACAAACATTAAGGGGCTTCAGGTCGGCGATAAACACCATAAAATTGCATTGTACGCAGACGACCTGCTAGTATATGTCTCCCAACCCCATACTTCGTGCCCAGCCATAATGAAAGAGTTCGAAAGATTCAGCCTCCTTAGTAACTTTAAAGTTAACCTCACAAAGTCCGAAGCCTTAAATATCTCGCTGTCACAGGATGACGTTACAAGGGCAAGGAACAACTTTCCATTTAAATGGCGACCTTCCACCATCAAATACTTGGGCATGCACATACCGACAGATATCTCGAAGCTCTACACGCTCAATTACCTACCACTGCTGGAGAGTACAATCAAAAACTTTAAATCTTACGGGGGTCTAAAACTATCATGGATGGGTAGAATGAATGTGGTGAAAATGGACATCCTGCCACGTTTTTTATATTATTTTCAGACTATCCCCATTTCCCCCCCCCCTCCAGCTTCTTTCGTAGTCTTTTATCAGCCATCATTCGTTTCGTGTGGGGTAGGCTGAAGCCTAGAATTAATCTCCGCACCCTGACCCTCCCTAGGGCGCTTGGTGGGGCCGGTCTCCCCAACTTTAGGCGCTACATGCATGCTGCGGCCATGTTCCGCTTAGTGGACTGGCATTTTAACAAGGTCTCCAAGCAGTGGATACAGGTGGAGCAGGAGGGACTGGAGATACCACTTAGACACCTTCCATGGCTGCCCATCACTGACCTCTCTGAAGTGGGTTCGTACTCAGACTTCACCAAAGATACTCTTAGGGTTTGGCATACAATATCCAATAAGATATCCCCTACACAACACATCGGTCCTTGTGTTGCAAATGTGCATGAGAATTTCGGATTTATGGATAAGATTTCTGCTGTTTATTGGTCAGTGGATCTGCATGTGAATCAACCCCATTGTAACTAAATTGATCTAATTTGTGGTGTTTTAGGGCAGAATCCAATGCAATTATTCTGTGCACATTTTTGTGTGAGTAAAAAAAAAACCCAAACAAAAAAAACCCTTAACTCCTTCAGGCCACATTTAGATGGCTATGTTGCACGTACGTGTTGTATTTGTTTTATACACACTAATATAATTTATGATGCTAACCACATGTCCCTGTATTTACATGGACCATGTGTCAATACAAAACTCATGGACACGTGTCTGTTTATTTCTCGGTATCATGGATTAAAAGGGCCGACAAGTCTGTGTGTGCATGAAACACAAGTACAGTGTAGGCATCTGTGTGTTGTCCATATATAGCATTGCAAAGGATAGAAGTTTTGTAATTTTTTTATCCATCAGTGAAAAACACTGACACACTGATGGTAAAAATAGACACACGGACCATACACCGATAACACACTAATCCAAAACGTTGATTACACAGGCACTATTTTTTCACGTATGTGTTTAAACACGGACATGTGAATGAGGCGTTAAATATGCTTTTTGTCACTATAATCTTGAGTGGTTTCTGTGTGACGTTATGTGCAGAATCACTACTAAGGCTTGAATCACACTTGTGTGTGACTCGTGCGAGTATCGGATCACACTGCCTGGACCGGCTGGCTTCTCTTCTGCCAGGAGCGGCTCCGCTGTATGTTTTTCTATGATGCTGACCCGCTCCTGTCAGGAGAGCCGTGGCCGGTCCGGGCAGTGCAATCCGATACTCGCATGAATCACACGCAAGGCCTGACCCCTATACTCATGATATTGGTTACTTGATGTAGTAGTAAATTCAAAACCCCCCTACTCTACAAAGTTTCCACAATGCTACTTTCATTTCTGCTCTCAAATCCAACTAATAACCTTCTTGTACTATTCGCTTAGCCAGTGACAGACAGCTCTCATTCTTCCCTATTAGATTTTCCCACTCAAGTCTGCATTACTTCTCTTGTGTTGCACCAGTTCTGTGGAACTCACTGCACCAGGAAATTAGACTGGATCCAAAACCGTTTACTACTCCCCAGAAAACTAAATTTCTTTGAAGAGGTTTGTAGATCACTTGGTCACCGATATTTGCACGCTGTCCTGAATTTAGCACTCTTGTTGCAGACACTAGACATGATGGCTCAGATACTAGCTTGGCGACAGCATCAGGAAGCTTTATCTTCTAGGACGTCATGCACCTATAGTGTCACTCCTCCTCCATTTAGATTGTATTCATTAATTGCCATTTTTCTAGTTTATTATGTCCCAACTGTAAACAATCATTGATTAGGTGGAAAAAGGAAAATAAACCACTCTTCTCATTAAAAATGTTCTTTTAATTTCAGGTAACTTAATAATATAAGCTGTCTTATGTCAGTAGCTGATGAATAACATAGTTTCTGGTTATTATATGATTTGTATTCTACAGTTTTCACCAGTTTATCAGTTGTCTCTGATCTAGTGGGAGGACAGTAGCTATTAAAAGGTCTCTTACACCACAAGGAGAAACAACTGATGGATTCCTGTTCTTCTTTCTCTGTTAAGCAGGTATTGAGAAGAAGTATGGCGAAGATTACTAAGGCCACTTTCACACATCAGTTTTTTACCGTCAGTCACGATCTGTTGACTCGACGGATCCGTCGCAGATTGTGGAAAAACTGATGCGACTGGCTGGCTACTTGACACTAAATAAAATAAATTGGAGCATGCTCAGTTAAACAAGTCTGGCGCCGGATTCCGTCATTTGACGGATTACAACAGATCCTGTGCCCATAGACTTCCATTCTACCAAACAAACTACGGCGACGGATCCGTTGCTGATTTTTCGACGTAGACAACAAACTTAACTTTGTCCGTTGTCTCCGTCCACCGGATGAAACGTGAGGCCAACCGTCGCATTCCGTCACTAATACAAGTCGATCAGAAAAAAGGATCCAGCGTCATCAGTCACCGAATCAGTTTTTTTCAAAATTCGACGGATTGTGACTTACGGCAAAAAACTGATGTGTGAAAGGGGACTGAGCTATGTGGCTATGAATCCAGCTCTAGGCTAAGTAAATTAGAAAAAGCATGTTTTGTCTCCCTCTTCTGGTTTTCACACTTGGTACTTATCTTCTTCCCTCCCCCTCCATAAAACTGTAAAATGTTCTGCTTACCCGATACCTCACTGTGCTGTGGCATTTGAGCTATATATTCTCTTTTTAGGTTGAATTATAATTACTGCAGTTGGGGGAAGGGTTACAGGGAAGAAAGGATTTCTCTTAACATATATTACAAAACATTTTTCACAGTTGACTTTTTAAAGGGGACATGTCCTGTCCCTAAACGCTATTACGCTGTAAATATAGTGTTAGTTTGCAGATTAATAGCACTAAAAAGCTATCTGGCTGCCTTTCTGAAAAAGCGGTTAATGGGAGAAAATTTACTTTTTTCCTCCAGGGAGCCACCGGCTTCCAGTCAGAAGTGTCCAGTGAGTGTCAGTCACTGCTCAGTAAATTGTGTATTGTAAGCATGCCCTGACACAGACAGCTTGCTCTGCAGTGCATCGGTGCAAAATAGAGCTGTCAGTTAAAGTGCCATGGAGTTCCTACATCTGCCGCTCCCAATGCTGTGAGCGATAGTTGTAACCACTTGATGCATACTCCTATGATCTAAAGCGGTCAGCTTCCAGAAGAAGTAAAAGCTAATTTTCTCCCATAGCTATGCTTTCAGTAAGGTGGCTGGACAGCACTGGAATGTTATTAACATGTAGAACCCAGTATTTACAGGTTAATAGCATTTCGGGACATAAAAGGTTCCTGTTAGCACTGCAGGCGTATCAGCAGACTGCTGGTTTGTTTTATTAGTGAACTATTAGGCTGAGTGGACACGTTATGTGTTTATCATGGGTTTTTTTGTGTGTTTTTGAGTGCAGATTTGTCACAAAAACTGAAGGGAATTCTCTTCATAGTAAAGTCACTGAGAATCCTGAAGTCTCATGCACTCTGTTTTCTCCTTGCAGATCTGGTGCAGATTTAAATGCATGTCAATTGTTGCAGATATTACCTATTCTGAAAATAATCTTTACCAAAAACTTCAAATGTCAAAAACGCATCCAAAATGCACTGAAAACGCATCTGAAAAGCATATGTTTTCTGCTGTGTTTTTACTGCCAAGAGATGCAGAAACGGTGTAGAAATTTCCATACTAAATACTAAACGTGTGCACATACCCTTAGACGATAGCTCAGAGAATTACTGAACGTAAATGAATAGCACCTTAATAAATACTCTCTAGAATCATTTTCATCAGAATTTGTTTCTTGTGTACAAGCAAAAAAGTTATGCAAATATACTACTAGAATGCAGTAAGGACATTTTATAGGATATAATATGGAAGCTACATATAGTCTATGTACAAACGATAACTAGTAACGTAAGAGCATGTAAAACCAAGAACATCACCATTCCTAACAAAACCATAAACACCAATAATTTTCTTCTACAAAATTATTTATTTCCTTCAATAATGCTCTAAATGCGTATTTCAATCAGACTGGATTGTGTTGATTAGACATTACTGAAAGCACAGCGTGAACATTTTACGAGGGGTTGTGGATTTTAAAGACTGAATTACACCTTGCAGCTGTATTGCAGAACAAGCATCATTATTCCTAATATGGATGAAAGGACAGCTACTCCCCTGCTCCAGAGTTGGGTCTTCCCCTGTTTGCAGAATATATATCTGCATTGCCTTTCACACTCTCACTGCTCACCTCCTGCTGCAGCGGAAGAATGGAACAGAGGTGTCACACTGCTAAACTTGATCTCTGCCATGTAGTTAGGCTTTCTACTCTGAAATGAATGGATTATCTTTGCAATCAGACAGGTTAATTAACTGAAGTTTTCATATTCCTTTCTGCCTCTTTACACTTCATATGCATTTTGTAGTGAACATTATTGCCCAACACCCAACCACTTATTCTCTGTTCACTTCTACCTCCTGAATCATCTCTTCCGCCCAGACTAATTATGCAGCACTTAAATACACCATGTGTCATTTGACTCCAACACCTTAATATCCCACCGTATTTTAGCCACTCTGGTGCAATATGATGGAGTACACAGAGTGTATCTAAGTGGAATGGAATCAGATAAAAGAGTTATAGGTTTTGCTGGTTTAGGTGCCTTAAAGGCTATTTTGAATATGTTTATTAATACAAAGCAGATATTAAACAATTCAGCCCTATTTAAAATAAGCTACATAAATCATCTATCAAAGTATACATAATATGACACTTGCTGGGATTTCTCCACCCAGTCGCATACTTTCATCATTAATTAGGTCCTTTTCACACACTGCGGTTTTTGTCACAGTTTTTTTAAATCTGCATCAAAATATGCATGCCTCTCCTTAAAGGGAACCTGTCACCAGATTTGGGGCCTATAAGCTGCAGCGACCACTACTGGGCTCTTATATACAGCATTCTAACATGCTGCGCAATTCATTGACTTTCTTGATGGCCCAAAAAATATTGCGGTAAAAACTGCACTAAAACGGCATCAAAATAGTATCAAAACTGCATCCGATTTTGATGCAATTTTTTGTAACAGCATGCACATCTGCTGCATAAAATTTCTGCTCCAAATCTGCAGCCTGTGCACATAGCCTTATAATTTCAGAGTTTTTCTTTTGGCTGATATGAGACATAACTCCATTTAATTCACCCTATAGCAGTTGCATACATAGAAACCATGGGACCCCATAGCAAAACTCCTTATTGGGCACCCCTTCTATACACACCCTCCATATTATAACAGGAAAACTGTAATCAGGGCTGCAGTCAGGGCATTACTGGTGTATGGGGCCCGGGAACAGAGGGGGCCTGCCAACCCCCAGCTGGATCAGTGCCTGAAATGCATTGCAGCACAGAGACTGGTCCGGTCCCTGCGCAGCAATATATGATGCCGGCCAAAGAGTGTCAGGTAGCTGATGTTGACGGTACTGTGACTGGGGGCAGCACATGACAGTGACATCAAGCGACATGGCGCACACTAACATGCCAGCTGCTGGCCACTGCATGCTAGCTATAAAAGAGGATGTCGCAGGCAGACGGTGGGAGCAAGAGGGAAGGAGAGTAGAATGTTGGTTTTTTTATGCATTAGAGACATAACAGGAACTATATACACCAGGGATGGATCCAGGATGAGGATATATAACAGGATAAGGCTGAGGATGAAGACATATATATCAGGAAGTGCACAGGATGGAGATACACAGCTCTGGCAAAAATTAAGAGACCACTTCCAAATTTTCAGTTTTTCTGATTTTTCTCTTTATAGGTATATCTTTGAGTAAAATATAAATTGTTCTTTTATTCAATAAACTGCTGACAACATGTCTCCAAATTTCCAAGCAAAAAAAATTTTGTATTTATTTTTTGAAAATGACAAATGGTCAAAATAACAAAAAATGCATTGCTGGAAAAACCAGTCCTCAGAGTTGGGGAACATTGCATGAGAAGAAGGAAGCAACTGTTTTTCCAGGATAACCTTGTATGCAGCTTGATTTATACGTCCTTCGCAAAGATTAACCTGCCTAATACTAGCCTTGCTGAAGCATCCCCAGATCATCATCAATCCTCCACCAAATTTCACAGTGGGTTCAAGAAACTGTGGCTTTGACGCCTCTCCAGGTCTCCATCTAACCATTAGATGACCAGGTGTTGGGCAAAGCTGAAAACTAAGTAATGAAAATTCAACAAACATCTTTGCGAAGGACGTACGACTCAAGCCGCATACAAGGTTATCCTGCAAAAACAGTTGCTTTCTTCTGCTCAGGCAATGCTCCCCAACTCTGTGGACTGGTTTTCCAGCAGGATAATGCGCCATGCCACACAGCTAGGTCAATCAATGTGTGGATGAAGGACCACCACATCAAAACCCTGTCATGGCTAGCCCAATCTACAGACCTGTACCATATTGAAAACTTCTGGAATGTAAGCAAGAGAAAGATGGATAGTGACAAGCCATCAAACAAAGAAGAACTGCTTACATTTTTGCACCAGGAGTGGCATAAAGTCACCCAAAAGCAGTGTGAAAGACTGGTGGAAAACATGCCAAGACACATGAAAGCTGTGATTAAAAATCATGGGTATTCTACAAAATATTGATTTCTGGATTTCTGAACTCTTCCCAAGTTAAAACATTAGTGTTGTTGTTTCTAAATGATTATGAACTTTTTTTTCTTTAGATTATTTGAGGAGTCTGAAAGCAATGCATTTTTTGTTATTTTGACCATTTCTCATTTTCAAAAAAATAAATACAATTTTTTTTTGCTTGGAAAGTCGGAGAAATGTTGTCAGTATTTTATAGAATAAAAGAAAAAATACATTTTACTGAAAGATATACCTATAAAGAGAAAAATCAGAAAAACTGAAAATTTGGAAGTGGTGTCTTAATTTTTGCCAGAGCTGTATATACCATGATGGACCCAGAATGAGGAAATATATACCAGGATGGGACAAGGATAAGGACCATATATTATATACCAGGATGAGGGCCATATATACCAGGATGGTCCCTGTGTGACCCGGCTCATGTGATCTGTGCATGTGTGATTTATCTGAGGAAGGAGATGTGTTCTCCGAAACGTATAATAATAAAATCACGATTTAACTATTACTACTGACCCACTTCATACTTGAATTTTGACACTGATCTCTTCATGGTGCCTGCTGCAGCCACAACTTACACGCTTTTTATAGCAGTTGTGACTATTTTCACAACTACATCAGGGGAGCACATCTGACATTACTTACCATCATTCTGATACTATTACCCTATTAGCGCCTTTTGTCTTTTCAGTTTTCCATAATGACATGTGTCGCAGAAGAAGACAAGAAAGGCAGTGCTAGAAACTGGCAATAAGTATTTTAATACAAGGACTTTATATTACTTATATTTAGAAAGGTTTAAAAGATACACATTTTGTCAACCTCCCAACAACATTTTTGTCTTCTAAACCTTTCTAAATATGACTAATATAATGCCCTTGTATTAAAATATCAATTGCCATTTTGACCAGTTTCTACCACTGCCTTTCTTGTCTTCTTCTGGGACATGAGAACTCCTTTCCTTTGCTGGGTCACACAAGGACTAAAGTTGAGCGGGAAGGCAATAATCCGGGGCCGGCGGGTCGTTAACAGACTTAAAAAAAAGTCCGATCCGCTCCGAAATCCGGTGCCCATATAAGTCAATGGGGACCGGAATCCGGAGGGTTATAACGTTTGTGGAGGGGCTAGGGGGCTGGGAACGAGCGCGGCATACTCACCGAGGCGCTGTCATGGCGACACACTCATTCCGGGTCACGCTGTTACCTTGCGGAGCCGACAATTCAATATTCATGGTTTTCCCCGCCCACCGGCGTGTGTTGGTTGCAGATAGACACGCCCCCATCCTGAGTGGCAGCATGTCAGCTAACTGCAACCAATCACAGGCGCCAGGACGGCCGGTGGGCGGGGAAAGCAGTGCACTGTCGGTCACGGTGGTAAACACACTCGGCAGCACAGTTATAGCGCTTGGCTGCAGCCCCAGCCGTCGCGCAGTATCTGTGCTGTTTATCCAGTGCCCGGAGTCACACGAGCGAGGCTGCCGGGTGCTGCCAGAGCCCCTCGCACCTGTGATTCCAGTGAAAGTAAAAAAACAAAAAAAAACGATGTGCGGTCCCCCTACTCTTCACATCCAGCCAAGATAACGCCGGCCGGGGGCTGGTATATCCTCAGCCCGCAGCCGTCCGGTATGTCGCATCTGTTAGATGCGACATACCGGTGCGATATCGGCTTTTCCCGCTGGCGTGATGCGGTGCCAGTCGGGGTAATAGCAGGGGTTAGCAGGGGCACATAGCTGCTGCTAAACCGTAGGTTTGTGTGATGGTACAGGCGTTTATCAGATACCTGCATCACATAAACCTGTAAGTGACAGTAAATAAACACAGACACACAGAAAAATTCTTTATTTGAAATAAAATACAAAACACTCCTCCTTCACCACTTTATTAACCCCGAAACACCCTGCAGTTCCGACGTAATCCACAGGAGAAGTCTCACGCCGCTTCAGCTCTGCTACATGTTAGAGCGAGCAGCCATAGAGCACGACCGCCCGCTCTGAGTGCAGCGTAGTACTGACCGCGATAAGCGATGACTGCACGGCAGACACTGTCACAGGCTGGGGGGCGGGTCAACCAGGAACCAATCACAGCTAAGAGGATGGGCGGTGGGCGGGGAAAACACGGAAAGCTGTGTGACAGCACAGGAAGTGAAAGCGCGACCCAGAAGCAAGTGTGCCGCCATGACAGAGTCTGGTAAGTATGAAACGCTATTTATTTATTGTTTTTTTTTTTTTCATTTTTTATTAAATGCCGGTTCCGGATCGTGCAGTCCGGGAATAGTGCTGAAACCGCGTGGATCCGGACATTTACAGCCCGGGCCCGCTCATCGCTAACAAGGACCCTTGTGTGGGGTGGAGCTACTTCCATCAATGTAAGCTTAAGGAGCCTCAGAACAAGAACCCATAGGTTTACACTGTGAAAACAACCTCAGATGCACACAAAACCCCACCTCCATGATCTGAAGAGTATGATTTGAAGTCACGTGACAAGAAGAGGCCCTTAGTGGCACTGGATTGGACATAGGGAAGATGGCAAACGGTAAGTAGTTTAATACATCTACACTATATTAAAAGATATATTTAAAAAGATTTAGAGGACAAAATATTGATCACTACACGCACTATATGATCTATTGTAGATCATTCAGTCTGCATGGCTAACTGCAGTCTGCTTGTCTAAACAGGCTATTAAGCGATCAGCAAATCTGTAAATATTCACAAATGTCATATAATGCTGCAAATCAGTTAACGTAAACCCATCTTAAGAAGGGGTTTGCTTAGGTGTTTTTCTACTAAAAGCAGGGGTGGGGAACCTCCGGCCCACTGGCCGCATGCGACCCGCCATGACCTTTTATGCGGCCCCCGGGCAGATTCCCGTGGGAGGCAGTGCTTGTGCTGTCACCGCAGTTTTGCAGACCGCTGGCACTTTAAATCCACAAATCGCTGCTTGTGCACACCAATGTGTTCTCCCATTGGCCAGTGCGAACGTGATCAGGGTCCCACAGCTACCTCACAGCTTTCAGCAGTGTGTGTCCGCCCCCTGCTCCCTGGAGCTCTGTGCACGCCTTCTCCTTCTGATGCTGTGTGTCCGCCCCCTGGCCTCCGGAGCTCTGTGCCCACCTTCCCCTTCCGATGCTGTGTGTCCGGCGCCTGCACTCCGGTGCTGTGAGTGCGATGCTGCTGTGAGTCCAGCGCCGGCTCTATGCTGCCATGTGCCCTGTCCAGTGCTTTGTGCCTCCCCACCCCAGTTCTGTAAACCCTCTCCCCTAGAGTTGCATGAAACCCTCAGCGCAGTGTGCCCCCCAATGTCCTGTGTGCAGCCCCCCAGTCCTATCTGCAGCCCATCCCCCAGTCCTGTGTGCAGCCCATCCCCCAGTCCTGTGTGCAGCCCATCCCCCAGTCCTGTGTGCAGCCCATCCCCCCGTCCTGTGCGCAGCGCATACCCCAATTCTGTGTGCAGCCCAGTAGCATGAAACCCTCAGTGCAGTACACCCCTCCTGTGCTGTGCGTGCCCCCAGCCCCTCCTGTGCTGTGCGTGCCCCCAGCCCCTCCTGTGCTGTGCGTGCCCCCAGCCCCTCCTGTGCTGTGCGTGCCCCCAGCCCCTCTTGTGATGTGCATGCCCCCAGCCCCTCCTGTGCTGTGCGTGCCCCCGCCCCTCTTGTGATGTGCGTGCCCCCAGCCCCTCTTGTGATGTGCCTGCCCCCAGCCCCTCAAGTAATGTGCTTGCCCCCAGGGTCTCCAGTGATGTGCCTGCCCCCAGCGTCTCCAATGATGTGCCTGCCCCCAGCGTCTCCAGTGATGTGCGTACCCCCAGCGTCTCCAGTGATGTGCGTACCCCCAGCGTCTCCAGTGATGTGCATGCCCCCAGCGTCTCCAGTGATGTGCATGCCCCCAGCATCTCCAGTGATGTGCATGTCCCCAGCGTCTCCAGTGATGTGCATGCCCCCAGCATCTCCAATCTGATTTATATGCCCCCAGCATCTCCAATATGATGTGTAAGTCACATGAGACGCAGGGGGCATACACATAACATTGGAGATGCTGGGGGCATATACATCAGATTGGAGATGCTGGGGGCATTTACATGTCCCCAGCCTCTTGTGTAATGTATGTGCCCCCAGTGTCCCCTGTGATGTATATACAGCAGTCCCAGCGTCTCCTATGTGATGTATATGCCCCCATTGTCTCATGTGATGTATACACAGCAGTCCCAGTGTCTCCTATGCGATATATGTACCTTCAGCGTCTCCTGTGATGTATATACAGGGTCTGTTATGTATACGATTTACCAATCTTATTATCACAAAGAGCTGACTATGCTCCAGACAGAGACAAACCTGAAAAACCAGTTGCGAGAAGAAACATGATTAGTATCACCAAACATCACAGCCGCACCAAAGAGAAGCCGCTCCGGCCATCATAGTAGGGGTGAGTTAATTGTTTCACCAAATATAGCAGGGTCATTTAAACATTGATAATTTTGTGCAGCCCCTGAAGGTTGGTAGAAAATTCCAAATGGCCCCCTGTACTAAAGGAATGAAAGAATGAACACTTTACTTCAACCTCTGCACCTAATCAGGCCATTAGTCAATTCTGACATTCATTTGCATATGTATCAGAGAGCTTTATTGAATATTTAGTTGTGGTCAATATGTTAAGACATTTGCCTGTCAATAAAAGAATATGCAGCATGTAAGAACTCTGGTAATCTTGTACTTAAAGCCACAAATTTTGGGGTGTCTTGATTTTTTTTTTTATGCTTGGATGTAAAATGCATGAAGAAGCCTATGATTGTAAACCAAATTTTCACAAATGTGCCTAATGTCTACTTTTAGTAAATATAGGATTCTTATTATTACTTTAATAAATTCGATTTTGCGTATATCAAAAAGGGTGTAGAATATTCTGACATCAGTATCAACCCCCCCCCCCCCCCCCCCCCAAACATTCAGATCTTCAAGACAGGTGAATGAATGCAAACATCAGCTTCGATCTAAGAGTAAAAAAGCAAGTGCTGTGCAGACAGCAGCATTTCTGCAGGAAGGCATCACACGGACATGCAGCACAAGACAAGGTGAATCTACATCTCACCTAGGTGCCTCCTCAACTACTTTCTGGTTCCGTCTTTGAATGGAGCATTCTCTTTCATTAAGCCACAGTGCATTGTCATGTTTATCTGCTAGTACCTGCAAACAAAAAAAATAGGGAAACCTCATTTTTAGATTATATGATTTGATCAATGTACTTCTATATAGATAAATGTACAACGTGCATAATACAATCCATATACAATGAAAGACTTGAAAGGTTGCATAGTAAGGATGACACAAAAAAAAAAAGACAAAGCTACTGACTAAAACCGTCAAAACTCTTCTCTGTGTGCTATTTGTTGGCAGTCCAGACTTGAATCTGACACAAGCAGGTTATAAAGGGACATTCATTCTCCTTTACATTCATAGCTCGGAACGTTTAGGTGGTCACTGCTCATTTTAGATTGTGTATAACAATTCCAAAGAAAATTTTATTTCCTAATCCGTCCTAATTATCTTTGGAAATTTAAAAAAGGTTTTCCCATGAACGAAGTTAATTCCAAAGTTAATTTTAATCAATAGATCTTGGCATTATATTTATACAATTGGATGTGTTTTTAAAAAAATGTTCCTGTGCTGAGATAATCTTATAAATGTGTCCCTGCTATGTACTGTGTAATGGCCGTGCCTGACCGTACAGGAACATGGTCTGATCAAACCACATCTTCTGGGCAAGGGAGGACGCAAAAGAGAATTTACAAATAACACAGCATGGGATCACGGCTGATTCTTTTTGTGAGGTAAAGCATTTCCCTGCCTGTTTTCCTTTACCTCATAGAAAGAATAATTTGCGACCCCAATCTGTAATGTGTGTATACGTTATTACTTCCTCCCCTGCCCAGGAGATGTGGTAAGATCAAACAGTGTTCCGTAGACTGTCAGAAACATAGAAAAGACACATTTCTAAGATAATATCAGCACATGAACAGTTTTTTAAACACATCCAATTGTATAAATTAATTATTATTATAAGATCAATTGATTAAAATCAACTTTAAAATGAATGTTGCTCGTAAGAAAAAACCCTTTAAGTCTATAAGATTCCTAACAAAGCTCCATAGACTGAGAAAGTGACTTCCAGTGCTCATAAACCCGTGTGACCTGGCTATTCTGTTTTCAGGTCATGTGTTCCAGAATAGTACTGGAGCAGTGTTGGAAAACAGGGGTGATGATAATCAGTACGTGTTACACAACACTATATAATTTTGACTGATTACGTTATGCATAAAAATGTTTATGCGACTTTAAATAAGATGCCAAAAATGTATTCCTATCATTCTCAAAGGTGGATATGCTACCTTTTTCATTAATGCTATTGTCACAAGGCTTATAGTGCAGGTCCCAAACACGTGGTCCGCAGGCCGCATGCGGCCCATCTGGCTGCTTCGTGCGGCCCCCAGGCCTGTCTCCCTGTTGACTATCGCAGCCAGTTCAGGGGCCGCCCGAAGCCACTGTCTGCACTTTATGTCAGATGAATATTTTGCCAGCGCTGTGCTCTCAGAGTCCAGTGCTCTGTGCACAACTATTCCTCTAATGGAAACTGCCTGACCTCAGCTGCTTACCTCCGATTGGTGGACGGCTACGGCTGTGTTGGAAACGTTGTGCACAGAGAGCTTGACTCTGCGCGCGCAGCGCCGGCAAAACAATCATCTGACATAAAGTGCTGCCAGTGGATACTGCCCCTGCATCAGCCGCTATAGTCAACGGGGGCACGGGGTCAGCAGACAGCAAGAAGCAGAGATGAAGCAGCCGAGGGAACAGGGCACAGGTGAGTGTGAATGGTTTTTGTTTTGTGTGTGCGTGTGCGCGTGTGTGTGTGTGTGTGTGTGTGTGTGTGTGTGTGTGTGTGTGTGTGTGTGTATGTGAAGAACGGCACAGTAATCCCTTAGCGAGCCATGACGTTGATATACCTTGCCGTTGGTTTCTGGGCTTATATGCATTGGCCAATACATAAACTAAATATCTCTTTTGCAGTAATGCAGTGGCATATTTTCCCTTGTACATTTTTGGCTTTTCAGTGTGCAGCTGTATGCATTTTATAGTTACTATGTTTTTTCGGCCAGCACCTGTTCACATTCGTTGGATGTGCGGGTCAGGTTTTTGGATATTTGTAGTACCGTATATACTGGCGTATAAGACGACTTTTTACCCCCTTAAAATAATGGCTACAGTGCGGGGTCGTCTTATACGCCGGATATACGGGGGGGGGGGGGTGTGTATATATATATGTACACTGCAGCGTCCAGGGGAGGTGGGGGCAGCAGCTCTGGAGCACAGGGGAACGCTGCGGGCTGCAGCCTTTGATCTCCTGCACCCGCTCATATAATATGCACAGCCGCTGTCCATCTCCAATGGTGCTGAAATCGCACGCAGTGAGGGGCTGGGGCAGCGGTGCATATTATATGAGCCTGCGTCCCAGTGTGATCGCACATGCCCCCCCTGTGTTAGATTTGGCCCCCAGGCTGCTGCTCATTCTAAAATAAAAAAGCTTTACTTACCCCTGCAGCGTTTCTCCCCGTGTCCCTGCTTCCACTGTGATCAGGCAGGCAGAGAGCTCAGGCTGCTGTGCCGATCACATGACCGCACTGAGAACCAGGAAGTGGAAGAACAGAAGCACGGAGCCAGACAGGAGGGAGCTCAGCGCTGGAGGAGATAAGGAAAGAGGGTTTTATTTTACTTTGGGCAGCAGCCTAGGGGCCATATCTGACACAGGGGGACTTGTGCGATCTATAGGGGCCATGGGCAGCACTATGGGGGAGATATCTAACACAGGGGGACTTGTGCGATCTATAGGGACCATGGGCAGCACTATGGCGGCGATATATAACACAGGGGGACTTGTGCGATCTATATAGGAGCCATGGGCAGCACTATGGGGGCGATATCTAACACAGGGTGACTTGTGCGATCTATAGGGACCATGGGCAGCACTATGGGGGCGATATATAACACAGGGGGACTTGTGCGATCTATATAGGAGCCATGGGCAGCACTATGGGGGCGATATCTAACACAGGGGGACTTGTGCGATCTATAGGGGCCATGGGCAGCAGCATGGGGTCGTTATCTAACACGGGAACGTGTGCAATCCATAGGGGACCATAGGCAGCACAGGGGAACGTGTGCCATCACAAGGGGGCTATATTCAATATAAGGGGGCCATATCCAGATTAAGGGGGCTAATTTTAGGATGGGGGGCTATGAGGGACATATACCCTATATGATTTGTTAGAGGGACACTGGCATTATAAGATGGACCCCATTTAACATTAAAAAAAAAAAATTCTCTTTTCCTTCACCAAATTTGGGGGTGCGTCTTATAATCAGGTGCGTCTTATAAAGCGAAAAATACGGTATATATCATACAGCAGGGGTCGGGAACCTATGGCTCGCGAGCCAGATATGGCTCTTTTGATGGCCGTATCTGGCTCGCAGACAGGGCTCCTACCTGTCTATGGGCAAATGCCGGGGCCCTGGAGAGCCGGGGGGGGCCCACTCGGCCTCGTCAGTTCTCCTGTCCCTTGGCCGGGGCCCACTCGCCTTTATAGTTCTGCTGCCCCCGGCCGAGTTCCGGGGA
Source organism: Anomaloglossus baeobatrachus (assembly GCF_048569485.1). NCBI lineage: Eukaryota > Metazoa > Chordata > Amphibia > Anura > Aromobatidae > Anomaloglossus > Anomaloglossus baeobatrachus. The sequence goes on along the minus strand of NC_134354.1, from coordinate 561,416,770 downwards.
CCGCAGTCCTCGGCAGCAATCTGCAGCGCCGTCACTTTAAGGCGCGCAGACATCCTGTTTTGAATTTCATCTGTTGGCGGAGCTACCGCCTTCTCAGTCCCACAGATGAAGGAGGCGAGCTTCTGTCCGGCGCTGTGTGGGCCCCCTCTCCACCGTGACCTAATCGGGTAAATGCCCTCCCCGCCTCCCCATTATGGGCCCCGGTGAGCTGCTTCTAATCCCCCAGATGTATGCCCTGCCAATCCCCCCCCGCCGATGCCGCGGGTGCTGTACCCGCCGAGCCGCGGGTGCAGGCCCCACAGAGCAGCAGAGTTGTGTGTATTTGTCTGTATGTAGCAGAGTTGTATGTGTTTGTCTGTATGTATCAGAGTTGTATGTGTTTGTCTGTATGTAGCAGAGTTGTGTGTGTTTGTCTGTATGTAGCAGAGTTGTGTGTGTTTGTCTGTATGTAGCAGAGTTGTGTGTGTTTGTCTGTATGTAGCAGAGTTGTGTGTGTTTGTCTGTATGTAGCAGAGTTGTATGTGTTTGTCTGTATGTAGCAGAGTTGTGTGTGTTTGTCTGTATGTAGCAGAGTTGTGTGTGTTTGTCTGTATGTAGCAGAGTTGTGTGTGTTTGTCTGTTTGTAGCAGAGTTGTGTGTGTTTGTCTGTATGTAGCAGAGTTGTGTGTGTTTGTCTGTATGTAGCAGAGTTGTGTGTGTTTGTCTGTATGTAGCAGAGTTGTGTGTGTTTGTCTGTATGTAGCAGAGTTGTGTGTGTTTGTCTGTATGTAGCAGAGTTGTGTGTGTTTGTCAGTATGTAGCAGAGTTGTATGTGTTTGTCAGTATGTAGCAGAGTTGTATGTGTTTGTCTGTATGTAGCAGAGTTGTATGTGTTTGTCTGTATGTAGCAGAGTTGTATGTGTTTGTCTGTATGTAGCAGAGTTGTGTGTGTTTGTCTGTATGTAGCAGAGTTGTGTGTGTTTGTCTGTTTGTAGCAGAGTTGTGTGTGTCTGTTTGTAGCAGAGTGTAGTACCATTGTTTCAGTCCAGTTGTGGCTTTATACAGCAGGGAGGAGCATTCCTTGCTGTACTAAGTGAACATTGGAGCGATTGATCTGTCAATGGCCCTTTAAAAACATATTGTACGGCTCTCGCGGAATTAAAATTAACATGTTGCAATCAAAGCAGACTTTTTTTCATTTGGGAGCAGGGTAGTCTTATACAGTGAGTATATCCCAAATTCTATATTTTTAGGGCAGAAGTTGGGGGTCGTCTTATACGCCCAGTCGTCTTATACGCCGGCATATACAGTAAGTCTCTTTCTGCCTGAGCACTCCGCCCTAAGACTTGGCTGTGTTCATAGCCATTATAGCAGGAGCCTAGCTGCTCATACATGGAGGTTTGTAGTCCAAATAGTGGCATTTTGACCAGACACGGATGTTTTTAACCTATATAGTGGCATTTAAGTTAGGTTCCCGGATTACAGAGATATACCTTGCCGTTGGTTTCCGGGCTTACATACATTGGCCAATACATAAACTAAATATCTCTTTTGCAGTAATGCAGTGCCATATTTTCCCTTATACATTTTTGGCTTTTCAGTGTGCAGCTGTATCCATTTTATAGTTACTATGTTTTTTCGGCTAGCACCTATTCACAATTGTTACATGTGCGGGTCAGTTTTTTGGATATTTGCAAAAAATAAGCCGTCACTGAGCCATAGAGCCAGAAAAATGAGAATGCTATGGGTTTCGGAAAATGGCGCAAAACAAGAGGCACTTTTTTTTTTTTTTTTACAAACTTGTGATTTTTTTTAACCCCCTTAGTTACAAGTAAACCTATTCATGTTTGGTGTCTCCAAACTTGAACCGACCTGAGACATCACCGCAACATCAGTTTTACCATATAGTGAACATGGTGAATAAAATGTCCCAAAAAACTATTGTGCGACCATACTTTTTTTGCTGTTTTCCAGTACACTGTATGGTAAAACTTATGGTTTCATTTAAAACTACAACTCTTCCCGCAAAAAAACAAGCCCTCATATGGTAAGGTTGACAGAAAAATAAAAAAGTTATGGCTCTCGGAAGAAAGAGAGGAATAAAAAAAAACGGAAAAACGCAAAACACCTGCGGGGACATAACTACAAGCAGAGGACCAGGAAAGGGCACATTACTACAAGAAGAGGACCTGCATGGGCAGATTGGTAAAAGGAGACAGTGATGGGACACAATACTACAGGATGGGCACATTACTATAGGATAGGGACAAGGTGGGCTCATTACTATGGGATGGGGACATTACTATAGGATAGGCTCTTTAATATAGAATGGGAACATTACTATAGGATGGGCATAGTACTACAGGATAGGGACATTACTACAAGGGGACAAAGATGGGGAACATTACTATAAGATGGGGACAAGGATGGAAACATTACTATAGGATGGGGACATTACTATAGGATGGGGACAAGGATGGCCACATTACTAGAGGATGGGGACATTACTATAGAATGGGGATATTACTATAGGATGGGGACAAGGTGGGCACATTACTATAGGATGGGGACATGGATGGACACAATACTATAGGATGGGGACATTACTATAGGATGGGGACAAGGTGGCCACATTACTGTAGAATGGGGACATTACTATAGGATGGACACAGTACTACAGGATAGGGACATTACTACAAGGGGACAAGGATGGGGAACATTACTATAAGATGGGGACAAGAATGGAAGCATTACTACAGGATGGGGACATTACTATAGGATGGGGACAAGGATGGACATATTACTACAGGATGGGGACAAGGCTGGGGACATTACTATAAGAAGGGGACATTACTATAAAATGAGAACATTACTATAGGATGGGGACAAGACTAGGGACATTATTATAGGATAGGGACAAAGATGAGGCACATTACTACAAGATGGGGACAAAGATGGGGAACATTACTATAGGAAGGGGACAAGGATGGGCACATTACTGTAGGATGGGGCACAATACTACAAGGGAACAAGGATGGGCACATTACAACAAGAAGGGGAACATTACTAAAAGATGATGGCCAAAATTACTATATGGTGCTAATTGTAACACTATTAGTTACAAGAAAGGGATAAAATGTTAAAAAAAAAAGAAAAGTTAAAAATAAGGAATGACATTTTTTTACCATCAAAAAGGTTTGTTTTTGTTTTTTTATATTGAAACAAAGAACGTGCATGTTTGTTATAATAAACAAGTGAAAAATGTTCAAAACCAGTAATCCAAAGGTGTGTAAAATAATATGGTACCAATAAAAATGCCACTTTGTCCTGCAAAGAATGCGGCCACCCAGATTATTTTTTTCCTCTGTGCGGCCCATACACCCAGCCGAGTTTGAGACCCCAGGCTTATAGTGTGAGCACTTCTCATTTGAGGGTCAAAAACTTTTACAAAGCCAACTTAAGAAAGTTATGGTGGTCAATCCTTGATAGCTAGTATAAAAACTTACTTGGATTTCTATATGCCGTGGGTTGTCAATGAATTTTTCTATTAGCAGGCGATCATCTCCAAAGCTTGACACTGCCTCTTGTGTTGAAAACCTAAAGCCATCCCTAAATGTGGTAAAGGAAAAACACATTAAGAAAAAAAGTATAATCACCTATTTATAAACTTTTGACTATTACATTATGCTTTTTAAAAATCTACAGTTGTGGACTTCCTGTTCCGGTCCTGGCTGAGGAGGCAGCATAGAGGAGAAGCTCCCGACACCCCTCTGAGAAACCGACGATAAACAGCATACCCGGGCAAGTGAGCGAGCAGAGAGCAGCACGTCTGGTAGCAGGAAGCACACAGCTATGGAGCGGTACTTACTGAGGAGTGCTGGTGGTGGTGAGGGGACCTGCAGGAGTGGAGATCCTGACTGCCGGCGGGGAGAAGAGGAGACTGTCATGGCACCAACAAGCCTGATGGAGGAGGAGCCAGAGTCCCCAGTGCAAGATGTGGTAATGGAAGCCAGGAGAGGGAGAAGTGAAGGAGATGAGAGCGGGGGGTCGGGGGAGGATGGAGCAGGAGAGAAATCGCTGCAGGGGATTGCAGAGGGAGAAACACAATGGATAGAGGAAGGGGACATGGAGGAACAAGAAAGAGAGGAGGAGGAGGAGTGCAGCAAGCAAAGAGGGCTCAGAGACGCAGGAGACCGGACTGATCACTTAGACATGCAATATAAGGTGTCTAATCATGATAAATGCCAGCAGAAGCTGCATGTCAGAAACAGTAACATTCCTTCTAAAGCAAACAAGAAACTGCCGGCCACACCATTATCTAAATACTGTAAACAAATGGGGGAGGGTGGAAAATCCCCAGCTCAGAATAAGAGAACTAAGAAACCAGCACCACCTGCAGGCCAAGACAAGCATGCACAAGAGCTCAATGTTGATTATAAAAAATTGGCTGCCGAAGTGACATCACAGCTATCAAAAGAGATTAAAGTGGCCATGGAAACAGCCATACAAACATCCCTAGCAGCTATGCAAAAGCAGATTAGTGGACATGCATCTAGACTGGCAGAAACAGAGCAGAGAATATCTGACTCAGAGGAGAAAATAATGGCTATGCAAGAGCAAATAGCAGCTCTAGTGAAATCTAACGATTATTTGAGAGATAAAGCGGAAGACTTAGAGAACCGATCGAGGCGAAATAATCTGCGCATTGTGGGGCTGCCAGAATCGGTATCTTTGGGACAGTTGGATAACATATGTGAACAGGAGTTACCTCAGGCCCTGGGCATTAAGGCTAAATTCAGAGTGGAAAGAGCGCACAGAGTGGGACCACTGAGACAACAAGAAGCGAATAGGGGAGAGGATCCAAACCCAAACAAGAAAGCCCCGCTGAGGGCTAGACAAGTGATAGTCAAATATCTTGATTATAAACATAAAGAGGAAATACTGAGGGCCTTTAGAGACAGACAGCGACCATTGCATTACCAAGGCAACAGACTGCTAATTTTCGGCGATTATTCAGCAGAAGTCTCCAGAAAGAGAAAAGAATTCAGCAAAGTATGTTCATTCCTGTATAACAAAAAAGTCAAGTGCCAACTGCTATACCCTGCCACACTGAAAGTCAGAAATCTTAATGGCTCGTTTGCATATTACAAAGACTTTAAAGAAGCAGAGCTTACTCTCATGGCAGAACAAGATAAGAATCAGGCTGATGGACAAAAAAGAGGAAACAATGGAGAAGGGACCAGCAGAGGAGGATCTCCAAGAGGCCCAGGGAAAGACTCGAGAAGCTTTGAGGAGCAATCGCGGGTGGAGAGTAGAGAGGAAAGGAGATTGAACCCAAAACAACAAAATAATCCTCGCTCGGAACACAGAGACTAACTGTTGGAAATGGTTCATGATAACTGAACTGAACTAGATATTGCTGGTCCTGTTCTCGCACTCTCTCACTCTCTTGATTTCACTCTCTCATGTTCAGTTTTGCTTTCACGCTTGCTATCAGTTTCACTTTCAGTCTTACTCCTAACGTTCAGTCTCACACTCTCACACTCACTCTCACACTTTTTTTTTTTTCTCCCTCCCTCACATATTCAGTCTCATTTTCAGTTTCACGCTTACTTTCAGTTTCACACTCACTCTCATACTCAGTTTCATTTTCAGTCTCACGCTCACTTTCAGTACCTCACGCGCTCTGTCTCACTCTTTTTCTCTCGCATATTCAGTCTCACGCTTACTTTCAGTTCCACTTCCAGATTCACTTTCATTCTTACTTTCACTCGCCTTTGTCCAGGAACGACTTCCAGGCGTAAATGAAGTGGATCTGTCTGCTCTGAGTGCGGGGATGACCACCAGAAAATAGAGCTAAGTTGGACTTGAAGTCCTTATAGAGTTTTTGTCATACTGTACTATTTTTGCCATTATTTAAGGCTTGTTCATGTGACTCATGTGAATCCGGGGCTAGAACGTATACTCTAAGGGGGGTGACTAGGGAGCTCAACAGTTTGGCTAGGAAAAGGGGAAGTCATCAGCATGGCGAAAAGAGCCAAAAATTTCCCAGAAGGGAAAACGTGTTCTACAGTTACTTGTTTATTGTTATATTTGTTATACATACAAGGTGGGGAAAAGATATATCAAGCCTGGGGGGCAAATTCTATACCTGGTAATAATTGTCTCGTCTCTTGTGAGTTCAGGGCCCACAGGGGAGGAAGTAGTAAGAGCAAAATACAAAGGCAAATATGGTACAAATAACTACATGGAATGTGAAAGGCTTGAGATCTCCTAACAAACGAGCAATGATACTAAGACATCTGAAAAGACTAAAAACAGATATTGCATTATTACAGGAAACGCATTTGAGGAAGGAGGACTTTTTCCGCATGAAGAAATACTGGGTGGGTACTGTATATGGGGCAGAGGCACAAGGTAGGATAGCGGGGACAATGATTCTAATACATAAACAGCTCAGCCATGAAGTAGTGACACACGAGGCAGACGACCAGGGACGGTGGCAGCATTTAACAATCATTAGTCCAGCGGGTAAATTAAGTATCTATAATGTTTACGGTCCAAACTCCCAACAGAGCATATTTCATGATGGCATAAAGGCCAGCATACTAGCAGATGGGGAGACCAACATCATAGTAGGAGGTGATTTTAACACAGTTCCAGACTCAGCTGAAGACAGGAGGAGGGGGAAGGAGAGGACAGGGGATGTGGACAGAAGGCCGGACCATAGGGATGTGACATTAGAAGACGTGGGTTTGAAGGACATCTGGAGATTAGCTCACCCGCATGATAGAGAATATACACACTTCTCGCATCCTCATGATAGCTGGTCGCGTATTGATCAATTTTGGATTTCTCAAGGCCTAGTTAATCGGGCACAAGAATGTGTGATAGAAAACATGGTGATATCTGATCATAGTCCGTTGAGATTGGGTATCAGAGAGCAGTTCAAGAGAGGTACAGATATCATATGGAGATTTCCATCATTTCTTCTCAGACAAGATAATTTCCACAGGGTATTACGAGAGTGGTGGGGAGAATTCACAGAGGAAAACAAGGAACACAAAGGGAACCCAGTGCTATACTGGGAAACGGCAAAAGCGGTCTTGAGGGGTCGCCTGATTGGATATGCGGCCATGATCAAAAGGAAGACCAATGAGAATTATAATGCCCAGAGTGAAGCAGTGCGGGTAGCATACACAAAGTATTTGGCTAATAGATCTCCCACGACGAAAGACAGATGGTTGGAGGCAAAAAGGGGGTTCGACGAATGGGCAAAAAAAAAGGAACAATTATTTTGGTCGCACAGGGAAGCAGAGCTACATAGATTTGGCAACAAGGCGGGGAGGATGCTGGCAAATTTGGCAAGGGGTAGCAGGAAAATGACAGTGATTTCCAAACTAAAAAGAAAGGGGGGGGAGGTGACCACAGATCCTAAGGAAATTAATAAATTGCTGGGACATTTTTATAGAAAACTATATGGGCCAGGAAACAATGACATGACTGACGAGGCAGAGTGGTTAAGACAAGCGCACTTGCCTAGCGTAACAGAGGAAGATCTGAGTGACCTAAATGCAGATATCACAGTTGAGGAGGTGACTAGAACAATCGGGGAGCTTAACACCAACAAGGCACCAGGCCCCGACGGTTTTAACAGCGAGTTTTATAAGGCTATGAGGGATCTGATCTCGCCAGATTTAACTGCGGTATTTAATGCATTTTTGGAAGGAGAGGAAATTCCTAAAAATTCAAACGTAGCATATATCAAATTACTCCCTAAGGGAACTAAAGACCTGGATGATCCCTCTAGTTATAGACCCATATCACTTATAAACCAGGATTTAAAAATAATATCTAAGATTATGGCTAATAGATTGGCCATGATTCTTCCAGGGATCATTACAGAGCATCAGGTAGGGTTTATTAAAGGGAGAAATGCTGTCACTAATATCCGGAAGACAATACTAGTGGTGGATGCGGTGAGATTGGAACAGCCAGAGAGGGGGGCAAGACCCGCTCTAGTTACACTCGACGCAGAAAAAGCGTTTGACAATGTAAATTGGAGCTGGCTGGACAAAGTACTAGAGGCCACAGGGATTGTAGGCAAAATGAGGCTTTACATTAGGAATCTTTACGCTAACTCGGGAGCTAGGGTACACACTCCAGGTTTTTTATCAGACGTGTTCCCTTTGATGAAGGGAACAAGACAAGGCTGCCCGCTATCTCCCCTCCTATTCGACTTGGCCATTGAACCATTGTCAAGAATATTGCAGGGCCCGAATAGTTTTAAAGGGATTAAGGTAAGGGGAACTGAAATAAAGACAGCACTTTTTGCCGATGATGTCATACTATATATGGGGGACCCTAGCGTGGATTTGCCACAGACTCTAGCCCTAATTGAAAAATTTGGATTAGTCTCAGGATTCAAATTGAATAAAAAAAAAGTGTGAGATCCTGTTCCTAAAAGGGGGGAATGTAAGGGATGGTTGTATATGTGGCATTCCTATAGCACAGACATCACTTAAATATCTGGGAATTCATATAGGAAGAACGGTGGAATCAATTTACGAGATGAATTATGGCCCACTAATTAGGAAAATTATAGCACAACTAAAGGGTTGGAAGGGTCTGCCTCTACCACTACTGGCAAGGTGCCACCTGATAAAAATGATGAGCTTTCCTAGACTGTTGTACCCATTCCAGACGATCCCGATATTGCTAAAACTGAGGGACGTAAATAGGCTCAACTCAGCGTATGCGGATTTTATATGGCGGGGAAGGAAACCTAGAATAAAGTTACGAACATTGATGAAGTCAACGGAGGAAGGAGGTCTTAGTTTCCCGGATGTTCGGGGTTATAACCTGGTGTGTATAATGAGACATGTGTTTGATTGGTTGAGAGGAACAAGCAGGCACTCAGACTATGGCATGGAAGCCAAGTATGCATCACCGTGGGATTTGGCGTCCATTTTACACTCCCCATTGTCCAGGGCGGATGGGCATATAAGGAACTCAATCTTATTCCGAGACACTATGCTAACATGGAAACTGGTAAGAAAAAAATTGGGACTGTCATGGAAAGTATCTAAGTACTTAAATCCCTGGGCATCTCCGAACTTTCCCATGGGACGGGAAAATAAGCTATTTACTAGATGGAAAGAGAAGGGCGTCGAGAGAATGAAGGATGTCATGAATGTGGAGGAGAGAAGGTGGCTGACAGGACGGGAAGTGCTTGACAAGTATGAACTTAATAGCTCACATATCATCCAGTATGAACAACTGAAGCATGGAGTATTTGTAGATTTGGGGGAGCTTGGAAAGGAATTGAATAAGAGTTTGATTGATGAGCTTATGGAAAGTGATGTAGCAAGTGTAAATGTTTCCAAAATTTACCGAACATTTCGGGGAATGCTTATATCTGGGGAGGATAGCCGTACTCTAACAGCGTGGGGGAAACAATTGAAAGGGCAGGAAGTTGTAGAGGATATATTGAAGGGATGGGTACAGATGCGGAAACATGTTACCAATGAGAGATGGAGAGACACCCAATTTAGAATTTTACACAGGGCTATTATGGGCTTCAACATTCCGGGAAGAGATATGCGGTGTCCTAAATGTCAAAGAGAAAAAACAGATATGCTACATGGACTATGGGAGTGTAAGGAAATTCACAGGTTCTGGAATCAAGTTAGATTATTTGTCCAGGCAACATGGGGAATTTCTGGAAATCTAGAGCTAATGGTGTGGATTTTCCATTCCTTTGAGGGAGGAGTAAGAGGGGGATCGGACATGCCGGGAAAGAAGAAATATACAATAGTACATGACATAGCCATGATAGCCAAACGGTCCATATTAAAGCATTGGATACAAAGGGAGGGACCATCCATAAAAGAGGTCATCGGGGAATTACATAATTTATTGAGGCTGGAGAAAGTGGAAGCGGAAACGGACAAAGACAGGTTGACACCCAAGTTCTTTGGGAAATGGAGAAATTTCATTGAAAGTCAATTTACTCAGGGAGAAATAAATAATCTGATGACACCTTTTATACAATCGGAATGGTACCTTCTGAATGATATCCAGGACAAACTGGGTAAATTGAAAATCACGGAGGTGTGGGTTCCGGAGGAAAGGGAGACGAGACGCTAAGGTAGCCACAAGACGTGCCAGAAAATTTGGAAGCATTCGGGGTTGGCTTAGGGGCTTAATGACTCTAATTGACTTGTATCGCGTCTGTTATTTCTTAGTACTTTTGCCTTGGTTTAATAGAGACCATATCAATCAGATAATCAGTTTAAAATATCAAGTTGGGGCATTGCACCCTATTATGTCACATATTGTCAGACAAATGTTTTTCCTTGCGTAACCTTGAATATCTTGTTATGTTTATAAAAAATTGGAAAATTAATAAAAAGTTTTGGAAAAAAAAAAAAAAAAAATCTACAGTTGTATCACCTGCCATTACGAAAAGCACTATTAAATGATTAAAAAGTATGTTTAGGTTTGCCTAATTAACTACATGCACGGATTTTGAAAAACTGTCTCATAGCAAGACATACTTAAAATAACTAGATATATTATACTCCCCTGGGAACTATCTTGTCACCACAGCCTGCCGCTCTGCTCAGCCAGTCAGTCTATGTGAGCTGTCCTGCAGTGATGATGTGTTGAACAAAATGCACATGACTGCTGAAACCAATCTCTGTCCTCCGCATTGATGGTAGTACAATCAACATGAGACAGATGAAACCAGTGATTGGCTGTATCAGTCATATGCATACGTCTGACATGTCATCAAGGTAGGACGATTCTGAACCACCAGAATGGAAGCATTACAGCAGCAGTGGATATGAGCAGATGGGCATTTCATTGCTTCCTTACATTCTTTGCATCTTGGCATTTTTACCAAATTTTTTAAATCACCTTAAATGTGTTTCTACAATTTTATTAATACTTGATACTTTTTTTACATGCCTTATTCTACTACAGGTTGTGTCATGCTTTTTTTTTATAAAGCTGTATAATAAAGAGGAAGATTGTGCCCAAAAGCTACAGGATGCTTTTCCATAAGGATCAATAACAGCAACTGTCCAGTAAAAGTGGGGGCTAGACTGTCAGAAGACTAAAATCTAAGAAGTCAGAGACTAGCAAGGATATAAGGTCTACACCTATAGGAGTTTTATTCTGTCAATACTAAACTGAAAATGTACATTATACAACAGGTTAATAGGCTTATCTTTTACTGTAGCATCTCAAGCAAGTTGATAAGACAAAGAGGCTCTTACTCAATCCCAACCAAAACACTACTTAGAAAAATACCCCTCATACAAAAGCCTTCAAAATGGAATTACTTCATACCTCAATACAACAACATATGAGTAAAAGGCCTTCTTGTTCACATTGGAAAAGGCAATTATAATACCACATTTCGATAGGTCTAAACTTTTCCCCAAGTGGTTTACCAGTGCTTTTATCATAGAAAGAAGTCATCAGACCGCATCTTAGCGGTTTCTGCACTGAAGCATATTCCTATTGATAACCCACAAAGGGATTCCTGATTTTTCAAAATCAATCTGCCTAATTAGTTAATCTTTCAATCAGGTAGAGATATTATCACAAGGCCTTATTAGTACCAACTATTTGCTGGACACATTAAAAGTATAAATATTGTATTATCCCAGATTTTATGAATGACAGTTTTAAACCCTGTTTTTATTTAGTAGCCAGCAAAGAGGCACAGAGAGGTATATGTACCGTATTTTTCGCTTTATAAGATGCACCTGACTATGAGACGCACCCCCAAATTTGGTGAAAGAAAAGAGATTTTTTTTTCTAATGTTAAATGGGGTCCATCTTATAATGCCAGCGTCTGTCTAACAAATCATATAGGGTATATATCCCTCATAGCCCCCATCCTAAAATTAGCCCCCCTTAATCTGGATATGGCCCCCTTATATTGAATATAGCCCCCTTGTGCTGGGACACGTCCCCCTGTGCTGCCCATGGCCCCTATAGATGGCACACCTCCCCTGTGTTTGATATGGCCCCGATGTGTGCTGCCCATGGCCCCTATAGATGGTACACCTCCCCTGTGTTTGATATGGCCCCCATGTGTGCTGCCCATGGCCCCTATACATGGCACACCTCCCCTGTGTTAGATATGCCCCCCATGTGTGCTGCCCATGGCCACTATAGATGGCACATCTACCCTGTGTTTGATATGGCCCCCATACTGCTGCCCATGGCCCCTATAGATGGCACATCTCCCCTGTTAGATATGGCCCCCATACAGCTGCCCATGGCCCCTATAGATGGCACATCTCCCCTGTGTTAGATATGCCCCCATGCTGCTGCCCATAATAAAATAAAACACTCTTTCCTTACCTTCTCAGCGCTGTCCCTCCTCGCAGTTGAGCTCCGGCCTCCTACACTTCCTGGTCCTTGCTGCCGGTCATGTGATCAGCACGGCAGAGTGATATCATCTCTGTGAGCCTTATCACAGACAACAGCATCAGGAGACCGAGATCAGCGCTGGAGGAGGTGAGTAAAGCTTTTTTTATTTTACTATGGGCAGCAGAACGGGGGCCATATCTAACACAGGGGGGGATCATGTGCGATCAAAGGAGGGCACAGGCAGATATAATATGCCCCGCTGCCCCAGCCCCTCAGCGTGATGCAGTTTCAGCACCACACTGCTGGACAGCGGGTGTGCACATTATATGAGCGGGAGCAGGAGATCTAACGCTGCCGTTCGCAGCTGTCACCTGCCCCCAGCACCGCTCAAGAGCGGACCCTGCAGTGTATTTGTATATATATATATATATATATATATATATATATATATATATATATATATATATATATATATATATATATATATATATATTATATATATTCGGTTTATAAGACATACCCCCTACTTTCCCCCAAAATTTGGGGGAACAAAAGTGCATCTTTTTAAGCGAAAAATACGGTAATTAAAAGATGCACTGCTTCACAGCAACTGAAAAAATATTTAGGTTAAGCTCATACAATCACAGAATTAAGGATAAAAGGTAAATATCATCACAGACTATATGGTTGTTCTAAAACAAGAATGCCGCGGAGACACCATCACATGTTTCTCAACGCTGGCAGGAAACTAGCCAAGTCTTTCACCAGGAAGGAGCAACCACGGGAAGGGCAGTCTCCAGTCAAGGAAACCGCCTATACCAAAACATGGTATCCATCCACAGACAGCTGTTTCGGGGTATTTGCCCCTCACCAGTGTGGAGTAGAAAACTGGCTAGTGGGAGCAATGCCTAGTAGAAGTGGTAGAAGGCCAGGGGGCCTTGTTCTAGTGCATATTGCTAATCCCTGCCATAGATAAAGAGATCTTTAGAAAAAGTATTTCTAAAGATCTTTTATCATATGCTAATGAGCGAGGGGACTAGTCCCCTTGGCGTTAGGTCCCCTGGCTAGTCGGCCCCATTAGCATGTTAACAAGCACTTGTGGGCGTGCTAACATGCTAATGAATATGCAGCGGATGATCTCATTCACCTCTCCGCTGCCATCGCCGCCCGACGCTGGATTTCGGCTCAGTGAGCATGACCCCGGCGTTTTGGTCATGCGCACTACTTCAGTTTGAAGCCAGGATGTGTACACCCGCCTTCATAGTGTGCATGACCGGAACTTTTTTTTCCACTAATATGGGGCAATTACCATCTGCCTCATGGGTCATTTACTTTCCTCTGGATTAACATAATAAAGTAAACATTGAATTTGATGGACGCGTGTCTTCTGTCAACCTTTAACTCTCAAGTGTTTGTTTTTTCTTATACTACTGGATAGGTATCCGTAATGCATGTTCCCTGTGTGTATTCAAAAACATTCCGCTTGACATTATATGCTGTTTGTGGCATGGCTCCAGTCTTTCTGCACAAAATGACTAGAGTTGTGACTGGCTGGATTACTCCAGAATTTGGTGGAGGAACCGGAAGTCATATATCAATGTAAGTCTGTGAGACTCATAATGATGCACTCAGACTCACATTAAAGGAGTTATCCGGCTTATTTCGTCTTTTGTTTTTGGTCATTTCACTATTGGCTACATTGAGGCAGGTAAGTAGATAGCGATTACCTACCTGCCCTGCTGTCAGCCCCTATCGCCCGCCTCAGAGCGGTCATGTGACTTCTCCTGCCGTGATTTTGCTGCATCCTTTGACGTCACGTTGACAGGGGCAGGAGCTTGTTGATGGGCATCACAACCAACGACATGTTACTGTCTTGCTGGGCAGGTACCGTGCTTGTAATCCCTGCCCCCCTTCCTCGCACCCTCCCACACATTCCATAGTGCAGTGGTGTCAAAGACGCTGCCCCTGATGCTGCTTGCAGCGCACAGGCCTGCGGCCTCTTTGCTGATCGCTGCCTGTGCTAGGGCTGCGCAGTCAGGGCTTTATATCAGAGGACAGATCCTGGGCACTGCGCAGGACCAAGCTCTGTATACAGCTACTACAATGATCAGCCGCCGGCCAATCAGAGGCCAGCAGCAGATCACTGGAGAAGCTGCATAGAGAGCTCGCCCCTGCGCAGCGCCCGGGAATCTGTCCTCTGATATAAAGCACTATCAGCTGTCATCAAAGGGGCTACGGCCGTAAGAAGCAAACAGGCTACCGAGGGAACAAGGACAGCTGAGAAGGATTTGTCTTTTTTTTTGGCACAAGGATGGGGCACATTATTACATTATATGCGCTCATATTGTCCTCTGCTAGAGGTCTGTGCTGGGTAGACTACTGACAGCCAATGAGTGTGCAGAGGGCTGGACAGTGAGGCCGGGCAGTGACAGCTCTGACTGAGGTTTAACATAGGAAGATTTCATGTTTGATTGAGCTGCAAGTAAATAAAGTGTCTACAGAGAAAGGGATCATTCAAGAGGAACAAAAGTCAGAAACAAAAAATAAATAATGTAGGGATGTTTTATATGACAATACAGCACAGATTAGCTTAAAACAAATTTTTTAGAGCTTATGTTGGACAACTTCTTTAAGGGTTGGTTGACACTAGTGTTGATTCTCTCATGCGAGAGAATCGGATCGATTATGTAAATGACACTCATCTCAAATTCTGCTCAGCATTTATGCCGAGTGTCATTCACTGTGCTCCGATTGTCTTACATGTGAGAATCGTCGCACAGGTCAAGAGAACATGGATAACTTCATTTCTCAATTTTCTCCACTGTCTGTGTTGGCATATATCGAACTGCACTTGGATGTCATTAGAGTGCAGTCTGATGTTTTGCACCCACTGAATGACTTGAATGGGTGTGCACCATATGATATATGCTGCCAATAACAGCAAACAGTACATTTTTTTTGTCATGCTGAATCAGCATGGGAAATACAACGCTAGCGGGCACTGCTCCATACTATAACATTGGAGAGAGTGCTATCTGATAAAATATAAGATAGCACTATCTGGATCTATAAGTCAATGTGAGCAAACCCTAACAAGAGATAGTGACTATTAGGACTGACTTCTGAGGAGTCAGAGCTGAGGCCACAAGATAGTGTGGAGGGACTAGAGCGTTGTAGGAACAGTAGAAAATGGCCACCGGTAAATATTTTACTACACACATGGATCATACATTACTAATACCAATCTGGTGGTGAAATAATAATAATAATAATAATAATAATAATAATAATAATAATAATAATAAAAAACAAAACACGAGTTTTGGGTTTTTTTTTTTTAATTACCAGAAGACTACAAGAGGGGTTCCACCTATTCTTGTTCTCAGTTAACAGTCCAATGTGAAAAGCAATTTTTTTTTTTTAGCAACTTTTACTTAGTATCTGTGCCAAAGCTTTTCCACAGAAATCACACCAAGACAGTATGCAAAGATCCAGGGGATCCTACTCTACCCCGCCCCCCTCCCCCATCTGCTTTTCTGTGTGGGGCTTCTCCCAAAAGTCACCTTCTGGAGACCTGCTCTTCCATAGCTTCTTCCTAAACCTGGTGCTAATGCACCAAGCTGAAAGACAGCCGTGAGCCACACATCACAGGCCTGCGAGCCACAGGGTGGGGACCTCTACCTTAGAGTATCAGGTTGGTTTCATAACAGATATAAGGCAGTAATAAAGTGTCATCATAGTTGAGTTTTAGGAAATCTAAATTTTGCAGAATGTGTCCAAAAACGGTTTAATAGAAAGAGTTTTAGAGTACATACACATCAACCCCTTACAAACATCTGTCTGGGAACAAAAAAATCCTCAAACAGCTCAATTAATAGGGAAACTTAAAAAAAAAAAAAAAAGAAGGTGCTGGTCTCAGAAAATAGTGACCAATAAAATACTTTTTTTTCCACTAATTTCTGAACATTTTGTTGCTAATAATAAATAATAATAATAATAATAATAACAATAACAATAATAAAAACACAACACACTCCTGTGTAATTTTTGTATTATTGTCAGTCATACTGACCTGAAAAATCATGCTGCAAATACATTTTTACCATAGAATGAATGCTGCAAAATTAACCCCCTCCCCAAAAAACTGTGAAATTGCAGTTTATTGTTTGCATTTTTTTTTTATTTTTTTTTTTTTTTTTACTTTTCATCACAATTTTTTTCCTCACTTTCCAGTACATTGTATGTAAAAATAAATTTTGCCAAGCAAAACTACAACTTGTCACAAAAAAGCAAGCCCTTATATTATGACTATGGGTCATTGAAGAGGGAGAGAAAAAAAACAAAAATCAGGGAAAGGAAAAAAAAAAAGAAAATTGCGTGTGGAGGGAAGGGGTTAAGGCCAATACAAAGACTACATTATATAGCTACTTAACAGCTAGTTAAAAAATATCTACAATCTAAAGAAAATACGTAAACCTCAGACATATGTTACCACATTTAACCATTTATGTATACGATCTAAACAGACGGACCCTGGGGAGAAGCACATTCTAGCAACACATGGCAATGGTGGGGAATTGCACTGAAAGAACTTAGCCACACAACCCATTCAACAGCCTTATACAAGCAGATTTAGTGAGAACATACATTTTGACAGTAAATAAAACTATAAATATCAGAAACGTAAACCTTTTCAACTGTGGGAGCAATATATATTGTTAAAACAGCATGAGCTGAAAAGCGTTCAATTTTAGGAGTATCAAGCAGCAACAATTGCGAATAAAGCATATGTGCAATCAGAATAGTATTAATACTAATTACACCAAAAAGGCAAGTTCAACCGCCCGATCTCATGTTATATTTATATATGTCGCTCCATCTGATGCTTAGTACTGTGGACACTGGTATTGCTTGTCCGTCTTCCATCTCGCATCTCTAAACTCAATTACAAGCTTATTCAGCTTTTAGCAGATGACGCCATTTTCACGTCACCGTCTTAGGCCGATTTCAGACGTCCGTGTTTCAGGTACGTGTGACATCTGTTTTTAACACGGGTGCCACATGTACCCATGTTATTCTCTGCAGTTACACACACATCCGTGTTTTCACACGGACCCTGTGAGCCCGCACGTACACACTGAGACATGCCATTTTTGTTATCCAGCATCATGGGTGTCACACGGATCCCGCACAGATGTGATCCGTGGGACATCAGTTTGACACGTACCGGAGAAAACACGTGTCTTTGAAATAAAAAGATTTTCTCCTGTATCCAGCGCTGCTGTCTTCAGCTCTGCTGCCTCCTGCTTTTGACCCCCACTAATTATGCACATTGAATATTCACTACACCTCGGACCTGGAAGCAGAAGCAGAGCCAGGAACAGCATCACCGGTGACAGGCAAGTATGTCTGCATTTCTCGGTCCATATACAGACTGCAATGTCCGGACTCACCAGCCTCATAGGAAAGAAAAGGCTGTTGAGCGTGAGACAGAAGACCTGCAGTCAATCTTGTTGTGGTCGAAAGCCGGCCAACATTCACATAATTTACTACTTTAAAAGACATGGACACATTTGGGAGCCTTTTTTTCTCTTCTTTTTACATTACTGCATTAAACTTAGGCTAAAAACATTTTCACAATTGGGTTACATTAACAAGCCTTTGTTTCACTGTCTACTATTGGCTGCAGAATGAATTAGATGGGAATCCATCAGTAAGTTCATTCTGAAGGGCTTAGTAACTAATTTGTCTTTCGATTTGCACTCGACCTTTTCTTATCCATCTAAGAAAAACAGTCCCATTATGCTAATCTGACATTGAGCAGGGTGGGATCAGTTTTTCTCGGAGGTGGAGAGAAAACAAAAATGTCTCCACTTTCTCCATTGTGTCAGTCTATGAAAATTGGACCCACAGACTTGAATGTGTAAGTGGCGTATGATTCTTGTAGAAAAATTGTGCCTTTTGCAATTTGTTCACATGCCGATCTGGTCAGTGAAAAAAATTGTGCAATCTTTTTTTTTTTTTCTTCAATGGATAGAATGGACAGAACAAATATACGTTCCCTTTTTCGGAGCTCCTCTGAACTCATTTATAACAACAGCAGACATGAGTTAAGCTAAACTTTGAAGTGGTCAAAAATGAGTTGAGGGATGTCTGAAAAATACAGAAAAAAAAAGTTACCCCATTGAGAATTCATCAGTGAGCAATTGTAATTAATTCATTATGTAGACAGCATTGTGGAAGGAAACCGAGAGACTTTAAATTTTTTTATGAAACTCAATTACTAAAGTTATTTTATAACAAGATACATGCATTTCAGTATAAAAAAAAAAGTCCCTAAGACATCCAGGGAAGGAGTCTTGCGAGGATAATTTGCATATTCCCAGTGCCTTCTGGGATAAGTGAAGAGTCACCGCGAGCTCAAGGAGAACCGGGTTTTGGCCGTTACAGCCGGAAGGAAGACTTCTGAAAGCCAGGGAAGGAGTCTTGCGAGGATAATTTGCACATTCCCAGTGCCTTCTGGGATAAGTGAAGAGTCACCACGAGCTCAAGGAGAACCGGGTTTTGGCCGTTACAGCCGGAAGGAAGACTTCTGAAAGCCAGGGAAGGAGTCTTGCGAGGATAATTTGCATATTCCCAGTGCCTTCTGGGATAAGTGAAGAGTCACCGCGAGCTCAAGGAGAACCGGGTTTTGGCCGTTACAGCCGGAAGGAAGACTTCTGAAAGCCGCGCCTGTCTTCTTCATTGTGAGCGTGAGTGAGCAAAGTGTGAGCAAAAGTAAGTGTGAGCAGAATTGTTTGTATTTAGTTGTTTAATTACTTAACATTTGTTTAGTGCTATCCCCATTAGAAAATGTGCTCCACTATTGCTAATGAGATCCAGTGTACATCTTGTCTCATGTATGCAGTCCTTGAAAAGCCGTTCGAGGGTGCATACTGTTGTTCGAGATGTGCGCAAGTTGCACGTTTGGAAGCCCAGATACTGGATCTAAATGAGCAGCTGGCAACTCTGAGATGCAATAGCAATATGGAAAGGAGTCTGCTGCTCACTGAGCAGCAGCTTGCTGGGTCAGATGTGGGGGAGGATCGTAGTAGGGAGCGGCAGGACGGTGAGGTAGGTAGCTGGGTGACAGTTAGAAAGGGGGGTAAAGGGAAAAGTGCTAGGAAGGCTAGTCCTGAACTGACACACCCCAATAGGTTTGCAAACTTGGCAGATGAGGGGGATGTCATTACAGGGGTAGCATTGCTGCAGCAAGGCATGACCTCTGAATGCCAGAGGAGTGTCTGCTCCAGTAAGGGGGGGAATAGGAGTGCAGGGCAGGCAAGACAGGTACTGGTAGTGGGGGACTCAATTATTAGGGGGACAGATAGGGCAATCTGTCACAAAGACAGGGATCGCCGAACAGTGTGTTGTCTTCCTGGCGCTCGAGTTCGGCACATCGCTGATCGGGTTGACAGATTACTGGGAGGAGCTGGGGAGGACCCAGCGGTCATTGTACACATTGGCACAAATGACAAAGTTAGAGGTAGGTGGAAGGTCCTTAAAGATGATTTCAGGGAATTAGGTTGTAAGCTTAAAGCATGGATCTCAAAGGTGGTATTTTCGGAAATACTACCTGTGCCACGAGCCACACCAGAGAGGCATAAAGAGATCAGGGAGGTTAACAGGTGGCTCAGGAATTGGTGTAGGAAAGAGGGTTTTGGGTTCCTGGAGAATTGGGCCGACTTTTCAGTTGGTTACAGATTCTATGCTAGGGATGGGCTGCATCTTAATGGGGAGGGTGCAGCTCTGCTGGGGCAGAAAATGGCTAGAAGGTTGGAGGAGTGTTTAAACTAGGAATGGGGGGCGAGGGTATTCACTTTATAGAAGGGGAATGTAGTGCAGATAGTGACCAGGACACAAGTAATGAAATTGGGGGTGGTACGGGGGGAAGGGTTAGGACAGTCAATACAGTAAGCAGGAATATAGGTACAGAGTCATACGTAACGTGCATGTACACTAATGCCCGAAGCCTCACAAATAAGGTGGAGGAATTAGAATTAATATTGTTGGAAGAAAATTATGATATAGTGGGGATATCAGAGACATGGCTGGATGAGAGCTATGACTGGGCTGTTAATTTACAGGGTTATAGCCTATTCAGGAATGACCGTAATAAATAAGCGAGGGGGAGGTGTGTGTCTATATGTAAAATCATCCTTAAAACCCATCCTGCGTGACAACATATGTGAGGGTACTGAGAATGTAGAGTCCCTATGGGTGGAGATAAGGGGGGGGAGAATGAATAATAAAATACTGATAGGGGTGTGTTATAAGACGCCGAATATTATGGAAGAGGTAGAGAATCTCCTCATAAAGCAAATTGATAAAGCAA
This sequence comes from Anomaloglossus baeobatrachus, assembly GCF_048569485.1. Lineage (NCBI taxonomy): Eukaryota > Metazoa > Chordata > Amphibia > Anura > Aromobatidae > Anomaloglossus > Anomaloglossus baeobatrachus. Next base: position 561,396,024 of record NC_134354.1, on the reverse strand, counting down.
CGAGTCTCGGAGAGGTAATTATTATGGGGGACTTTAACTATCCTGATATAAATTGGGGAACAGAAACTTGCAGTTCCAGCAAAGGAAATAGATTTTTGATAACAATGAAAGATAATTACCTTTCACAAATGGTACAGGACCCCACAAGAGGGGGAGCACTACTAGACCTTGTACTAACCAATAGGCCAGACCGCATATCAAATATACAAGTTGGGGGTTACTTGGGGAATAGTGATCCCAAAATAATAAGTTTTCATGTATTCTTTAGTAAGATGTATAGTAGAGGGGCTACAAGGACACTAAACTTCAGGAAAGCAAATTTTAAACGGTTGAGAGATGATCTTAGTGCAATAAACTGGGATGATGTACTAAGTAATAAAAGTACACAAAGCAAATGGGAGACTTTTATGAGCATCCTGAATAGGGCTTGTGCAGAAAATATACCCTATGGGAACAAACATGCTAGAAATAGGAGGACACCCCTATGGCTAAATAGAGCTGTAAGGGAAGCAATAAAAGAAAAACAGAAAGCCTTAAAATAATTAAAGAGGGTAGGTAGTGATGAGGCATTATATAATTATAGAAAATTAAATAAAATATGTAAAAAGCAAATTAAGTTAGCTAAGTTTGAGACAGAGAGACTCATTGCGAGAGAAAGTAAAAATAATCCTAAAATATTCTTTAACTACATAAACAGTAAAAAACTGAAAAGCGATAGTGTTGGCCCCCTTAAAAATAGTCTTTGTGAAATGGTGGAAGGGGATGAGGGTAAAGCCAACCTGCTGAATGACTTTTTTTCTACGGTTTTTATACAAGAAAATGCCATGGCAGATGACATGACCAGTGATACCACAAATTCACCCTTGAATATTACCTGCTTAACCCAGCAGGAAGTACGCCGCCGCCTCGAAATCACTAAGGTTGACAAATCTCCGGGCCCGGATGGCATACACCCCAGAGTACTACAGGAATTGAGTTCTGTGATAGATAGACCATTATTTTTAATCTTCTCAGATTCCTTAATAACAGGGTCGGTACCGCAGGACTGGCGCATAGCAAATGTGGTGCCAATATTCAAAAAGGGGACAAAAACTGAGCCGGGAAATTATAGGCCGGTAAGTTTAACCTCTACGGTTGGTAAAATCCTTGAGGGTTTCTTGAGAGATGCTATACTGGAGTATCTCAAGAAAAATAACCTTATGACAGAGTATCAACATGGGTTTATGAGGGATCGATCCTGTCAAACTAATTTGATCAGCTTCTATGAAGAGGTAAGTTCAAGCCTGGACCAGGGAAATGCAGTGGATGTTGTGTATATGGACTTTTCAAAAGCTTTTGATACGGTGCCACACAAAAGGTTGGTACATAAAATGAGAATAATGGGGATAGGGGAAAATATGTGTAACTGGGTTAAAAACTGGCTCAGTGATAGGAAACAAAGGGTGGTTATTAATGGTACGTACTCTGACTGGGTCTCAGTTCATAGTGGGGTACCACAGGGGTCAGTATTGGGCCCGCTTCTTTTCAACATATTTATAAATGACCTTGTTGGGGGCATGCGGAGTAGAATTTCAATATTTGCAGATGATACTAAACTCTGCAGGGTAATCAATATAGAGGAGGATAATTTTATATTACAGGGAGATTTATGTAAATTGGAGGATTGGGCTGAGAAGTGGCAATTGAAGTTTAATGTAGATAAATGTAAGGTCATGCACTTGGGTAGAGGAAATAACATTAACATTAAAAAACATTAATAACATATGATTATGTACTTAATTGTAGAACACTGGGTAAAACAGACACAGAAAAAGACTTGGGTGTATGGGTGGATGGTAAACTTCACTTTAGTGGACAGTGTCAGGCAACTGCTGCCAGGGCTAATAAAATAATGGGATGAATTAAAAGAGGTATAAGTGTTCATGAAAAAAATATACTTCTACCTCTGTACAAGTCACTAGTGCGACCGCACTTAGAATACTGTGTACAATTCTGGTCACCGATATATAAGAAGGACATAGCTGAACTGGAGAGGGTGCAGAGAAGAGCCACCAAGATTATTAGAGGAATGGGTGGGCTGCAATACCAAGACAGGTTATTAAACTTGGGGTTATTTAGTTTGGAAAAACGAAGGCTTAGGGGGGATCTAATCACAATGTATAAATATATGAGGGGACAGTACAGAGACCTTTCCAAAGATCTTTTTACACCTAGGCCTGCGACTGGAACACGGGGGCATCCGCTACGTCTTGAGGAAAGAAGGTTTAATCATAATCACAGACGAGGATTCTTTACTGTACGAGCAGTGAGACTATGGAACTCTCTGCCGCATGATGTTGTAATGAGTGATTCACTACTAACATTTAAGCAGAGCCTGGATGCCTTTCTTGAAAAATTTAATATTACCAGTTATGTATATTAGATTTTATGACAGGGTATTGATCCAGGGAACCAGTCTGATTGCCGGATGTGGAGTCAGGAAGGAAATTTTTCCCCATTGGAACTTGTTTGCCACATTGGGGTTTTTTGCCTTCCTCTGGACCAACATGTTAGGCTACGGGTTGAACTAGATGGACTTGAGTCTCCCTTCAACCTTAAAAACTATGATACTATGATCCATGTCACCATATCCTTTACAGACTTTTAAAACATCAGTTGTACATGCCTTTTGAAAAGCTAAAAAAAAATTGAAACAAGTGCGGCCGGTGAACAAATGAAAAAAACAAAAGGCTAGTTTCAAAGTGATTAGCATGGACACTTCTATTAAAGGGAATCTGTCACCAGGTTTTTGCCACCTAATCTGAGAGCAGCATAACATAGGGGCAGAGATCCTGATTCCAGAGATGTGTCACTTACCGTATTTTTCGGACCATAAGACGCACTTTCCCCCCCCCAAATGTTGGGGGAAAGTGGGGGGTGCGTCTTATGGTCTGACTATAGGGCTGCGGTCGGGAATGAGGGTGCTGCGGTCGAGCGGGTCATCGGCGGCACGAGCAAGCTGCAGCAGCACCTGCCGTGACCACGTGGGCCCGCTCATTACATATGCACGCCCATCCTCCCGCCCATCATCTCTCAGCGAAACCGGCGCTGACAGGTGGGCGGGGTGAGTGCATAATTAACAGCCGGCCGTGATCACCCCTGGCAACTACAGCCTGGAGTGATCATGTGCGGCTGTATTCACTGCCCCCCGTGCATCATTATCAGCGCGGGGTGCAGTGAATCAGTGTACTCACCCGTCACCGTGTGTGGAGCCGCCCCCTGCAGCATCGCGATGTCTTCCTGTCTGTGCTGGTCAGCTGATCTGGACACTAGCGAATCGCACAGCGATGACGTCATCGCTGTGTGCGCCGCTAGTGTCCACTAGATCAGCTGACCGCCGACACAGACAGGAAGACGCGATGCTGCAGACAACGGTGACGGCTCCACACAGCAGCGCTGCAGCTGAGACAGAGATAGGTGCTTCAGGGAGTGAGGAAAGGTGAGTATAAACGTTTATTTTTTTTTCTGTGCCACAGGATACAGGCCATTTACCAGGATGGGGATATATCATGAGCAGGATGGATGGGGGTATATCATGAGCAGGATGGATGGGGGTATATCATGAGCAGGATGGATGGGGGTATATCATGAGCAGGATGGATGGGGGTATATCATGAGCAGGATGGATGGGGGTATATCATGAGCAGGATGGATGGGGGTATATCATGAGCAGGATGGATGGGGGTATATCATGAGCAGGATGGATGGGGGTATATCATGAGCAGGATGGATGGGGGTATATCATGAGCAGGATGGATGGGGGGTATATCATGAGCAGGATGGATGGGGGGTATATTATGAGCAGGATGGGGGGTATATGAGCAGGATGATATACAAGGCAGGAGGATCCTTACCAGAATGGGGTACCTTAGTAGAGAATTTGGGGACATTACCCCCATAACAGTGTCAGCAGCAGATCCTCGCCTCCTAACAGTGTGTCATGACCATATTTTTTGGTTAAAATTTTATTTTCCTATTTTCCTCCTCTAAAACCAGGGTGCGTCTTATGGTCAGGTGCGTCTTATAGTCCGAAAAATACGGTACTGGGCTGCTTAGTGTAGTTTTGATAATCTACTTCTGATTAAACAGTGATTTTATGATTTGAAGACTACTTGGCATGCTGCAGGTAGTCCAGCATATTAATGAGCTGTGTATAACTGCTAGATCTGTAGCAGAGAAGCAATTGATTTTATCAAAATTACAGCAAACAGCTCAGTAAGTGACATCGCTGGAATCAGGGTCTCTATCTCTACATTATGCTGCTCTCAGATGGGGGAGCAAAAACAAGATGACAGATTCCCTTCGAGCATTTAAGCAGATGACGGGTAGAGCCTCATTACAAGTAATTATTCGCGTAAACAAAAGGTAAGTCTACAGTGAACTGTAAGGGTGAGTTCACAGATCAGAACTAAATCAAGGGTTGTTTTCAGTTGGGACCCAGCCACTCTCTGCCCTTACTCAGATTGATGTTTGTTGACACATGGTGAGGTTTTAATATTAGAGAGTGTAGGTACTGTCCCAACTGGGTACACCTTGTCACAGTGGGATGGCTTTACGCTTTTTTGATAAAAAATAGTTTTTACCAAGAACCATATGTTTATTTATAGGCATTATGCTTCTATTTAGTTACAGCATGGTATAGGTTTATATTATATTCTTCTTTGGTTTTATATGTCTTATGGCCAGTGTGAACATGAGCTTACAAGCTACATGTATCCGGCTCACTTTTTTGTTTTTTTGTAGTCTTTTGTACGCAGTACAAATAGGATGTGGTAACCTTCTTACTGAGCTGGGCATTTCATCTAATGCTTCCCACGGCTGTGCGTCCAGTTGGGACCCAGTCACTCTCTGCCCTTACTCAGATTAATGTTTGTTGATACATGGCGAGGTTTTAATATTAGAGAGTGTAGGTGTTGTCCCGACTGGGACACCTTGTCAAGGTGGGATGGCTTTACCCTTTTTTGATCAAAAACTAGTGTTTACCAACTACCCTATGTTTGTTTATGTGCATTATGCTTCTATTTAGTTACAGCAGGCTATATGTTCATATTATTTTCTTAGTTTTTTTCAGTGATCATAGCAAATTGTAATTAAAAAAAAGGTACTTGACTATGACCCAAGTTCACACTGAGCTCACGTTAGCAGCACTCTGACACAATTTATGTAAAAAACAGGCGTAAATGTCAAACAAATTTGATCCCCTTTATCCCAATTTATAAGCCCCTTTTTAAAATTTGATAGTTTCTGCCTGTCTAAATATCTAATTCCCAGTCTTACGCTAGAGGTACTGTTTTAGTTAGACAACAACTAAAACACCCAGACATTTTATTTATTCACGTATATAAGGCCATTCAACTATTCAACTACAGACAATAAGTATCATTAAAATGTAGCCAAATACACATTCAAAATTGTTGCTGCAGTTTTGCTCTTTGCCTGGTACACCGCATGCTGGGAAAGAGAGTGAGCAGAAGCTGGGAAACAGTGCTGACTGGCATTATATCCAAAAGGGCCCTTCACTCTTTAGGCACCTAAGTTGCGTCACTGATCATGCTGCAGAATCAGACAGCTCAGTTCGGACCAGAGCAGCACAGGGACCCTAAACCGGATCGGATCATGAGCTCCAGTGATTGTCAGTTTTACATCAGTGTTCTATAGAAAAGAGTTGAAAATGCATATGCTCAGGAACACTGACAGAATAGCAGCGGTGATGAGGAAATTTAATGGTCGTATGGAGCACTGGGGTAAAAAAATATCCTTCGATGAATGGATGAACAAACCTTTTACTGTTATCCCTCTAACTGGCCACAACGAGTTTTGATGCACAAAGCTATCTTTATCAGGTGGTATGAAGATAGCTTTGTCTATCGAAACGCATTGTGGCAAGTTAAGGTACCGTCACACTAAGCAACATCGCTAGCAACATCGCTGCTGAGGCACAACTTGCTAGCGATGTTGCTGTGTGTGACATCCAGCAACAACCTGGCCCCTGCTGTGAGGTCGTTCGTTGTTGCTGAATGTCCTGGACCATTTTTTAAAGAAAAAAAGCATATATCTTTAGAATCTGTATGGTGGATTTAAAAGAAAATACAAAACAAAGAAACAAAAAACTCAGTGGACCTAGGAGAATAAAATAAGAACAAAAACTGGCCATGATAGACCTGGTGACAAGTAATCTTTAAGATTGGACCTAATATAATGTATCTTGTACATCTTATATAGGAAGAAAAATTGAAACAAAAAATAAAATAAATAAAATAGAAGCTTTCCTGATATTAAATAGAACCTTTAGATACACAAGGATTCATTTGAAATCCTTTAGTAGCTTATGGACTTGCTCCAAAATATTCTGTGAACAATCAATATGTAGTTTACATTGGTACGGTTTAGCATTCATACTTGGAGGCATCTGCATTTCATAGCTCCTAATATCACAGCAATGAAATGCACTAAAAAAATACACAATTCTTCAAAATCAATTAAAAATCGCAACATATACAAATAAAATAACCAACTAAAAAAAAATAAATTCAGGATAAAAATACAACATATATTGTTATAGTAAACAAAGACAATAAAAGCTTAAATACGCAGAGCAACAAGAAACAATTATAAGTGTGGGGCCTGTCTTATGACTTCAGATAACTTTGAAGTTATAGCTCAGCACATATCCTCAACACAGAGATGTAGAATTTAGTAGCATTAATCAAAGTTAGCAGTGTGGACAACAGCTCACCTGGTCTCTTCATCATCCCAAGCAATCCTCATGCCTTTCCCACCGCCACCCGCTGAGGCCTTGATCATAACGGGGTAGCCTAACAGCAGGGAGCAATTAAACACAAGTTCAGGCTTTGATCATTTGGTCATATGAACATGACAGTTTGCCACATGCCCCATGTTATAGTAAACAATATATATATTTTTTTATTTCTAAAGTGTTACATGTGTGATTTAGCCCCAAATAGACATAGCTAATAAATATAAGTAATTGAATATTAGAAAGATTTCTCTGTAGTAATAAATCTTAGGAAAACAGTATATAGTGAAAAAAAAAAAAAAAAAAAAAAAATCGAAAAAGTATATTTTCCATATAATATATTCAGATTGTTTTTTTGTGAAATATGATTATTTGATGTGCAGAGAAAAGAAAATGTCCTTTTGTCTTTGTGTAGAGTGGAAGAGCAGAGGACAATCCACTCTGGAGTTAGGACAGTCCAGGGTGTGGGCTACATCAGTAATGTCAGAATATTTAGATCTAGAAAAACCACTTGTAGGTATGCAACAAACCCTCACCATAGCTGCAGTGTGCAAGCTGGAATGTATTGTGCCAGCCTAATGGAAAGTATTGTTATAGCAAAAATATAATCTACAAATTTAAAAAAAAAAAAAAACAAAAAAAAAACTACTCCTAGGATCTGCACAAAAAAGGAAAGTCTCAAAAGATCAAACTCCTAGACCAGTTGTAGCCTTAAGGCTATGTGCCCATGGGAGTTTGTACCTGCGGATATATCCACAGGTAAAAGGTTTCCCGCAGCTGCTCGCTGTAATCCGCAGCTATTTTTAGCTGCAGTAGTACAGCGAAATAGCTGCGGTAAACCTGCGGGCATTCGTGCGACTTACCTGCGGAAGTCCCGGCCTCTATCTCCATAGTGGAGGGCCAGGATTTCCACAGGTAATTCCGCAGAAATAATTGACATGCAATTACGTGCGGCTGCGGGACATCCGCAGCATATTCCGCAGCCGCACGTATCCGCAGCATGTACACAGCACTCCCCATGTCCCATAGGATAACATGGGGAGTGTCTGTACATGCTGAAACCTGCGGATTTATCTGGAAAATCCAGAAAATCCGCGGATTTTCCGCAGATAAATCCGCAGGTTTAATTTCCCGTGGGCACATAACCTAAGGCCATGTACGCACGTGTGCTTTTTTGGCTGCGCTTTTAAAGTGCACTGTTTCAATGACAAAATATATGCATTTTGCTTCCCCAGCAAAGTCTATGAGAAGTCAGAAAATTCCATGCGCATGTTGCTTTTTTTTAGGCAGCATTTTGAATAACAAATATTTGTCAAAATCGTTGCAGAAAAAAAAAGCAGCATGTCATTTCTTCATTGCGTTTTGGTTGCATTTTCCACCCATTGACTTCTCAATCTCAAAACGCACTGTTTAAAACATGGCAAAAAGGCATTGAAAAGGCATCCAAAGCGCATGCGTTTTGGATGCTTTTTTTTGTCAAATGCAGTTTTACAGTTGTCAAAACGCTGCAGTTTAGTTGTCAAGCCAGAACACAGATGTGCGCACAAAGCCTTAGACAGAGAGGAAACCGTGTAACTGAATTTAGCAGTTGGTAGGTTGGTTCTTTTCACGATCAGTGGCACTTGAACTATTGTGAATAGAAAGAAGAGGCTAGATTGGCTGCCAAGATTTGTAGATCTATCTAGGGCAGGGTCAATGAATAAATTAACATTGCAAAGGGCCTAGACATGGCAAGTCAGTAGTGATGGGTGGACCCAGACTGTAAAAGTCCGGATCCACACGGATTCAAAGGTACCCAAGTGCCGGACGCGGGCCAGGAATTTCAGATATTGATATGCATCCAGTATTCCGCAAATTAAAAAAAAGGAAAAAAAAAAAAAGAAAGAAAATAAGAACGACACAAGCACTTCATACTTACAAAGGCTCCGGCGTGGCTGTACACTGTTCCCACAGCTGCCCAATCACTTCCTGGGCTCCATCCATATGCACTGCTTTCCCCGGCCATCCTGTGATTGGTTGCAGTCAGACGCACACCCAGCATGTGTGACAGAATCTGACTGCAACCAATCACAAGCACTGTCTGCAGGTCAGTATTGCGGTGTAAAAATAAATGAAACAATTGGTGTAGGGCCCACCATAATATGATACCCAGCACAGATAAAGCCGACAGCTAAAGGCTGCAACTGGCCTCAACTGGCTGTGTATGAAAATAAGAGGAACCGCATGCAGCTTTTGTTTGTTTGTTTTTTTTTCAATTACTTAAATAAATAAATACATTTTTTTAAAAAAAGGGCGTGTAATCCCCCTCAATTTTGATACCTAGCCATGATAAAGCCCAACGCTGGGGGCTGGAATTCTCAGCCTGGGGAGTCCCATGGTTATTGGAACCTCCCAGGCTAAGAATAGCAGCGTACAGCTGCCCCGGAATTGTCACATCCATTAGATAACCGGTCCCAGTTACTTGCGAGTCCGCTCATCGCTACAAGTCAGTGAATTATCGATAACATACTTCATGATACACATTTAACTACTTTAGAGGGATATTCTCAAATTTTATAGATATCACATAAACTTATCACAAGTTTATGGCCTATCTACAATATTTTCTATAACTATAGTAAATATGGGTAGGAACTTTTATTTCATGGGTATTCTGGCCACCTCTACACTAAGCATTCATTAGAGCCCCATTCTCAAGATAGGTGCAGGTTCCATTAAGGAGAACAACATCTAAAATACGTTTATAGCACATTATGTGGATATGCCATAATTTGTTTAAAGATGTGTGATACCAATGTGATATGACTGAAGAATGAGTGTGATTAGATAGGGATCATAATCAAAAGATATAGTGATCCCAGATATTATTTGATCCATTAATAATTCAGTATCAGAGAGAGATGTCCTCTGGCTGACCCATTTTTACCATGATGAAGAATACATGTCAAACAGATCTTGAACAAACCACTATTATGAGGAAGTAATGTTTACAGTTCCACAGTCAGGAAACTTGTGGTTAGTTGACAACAGGTGTAAAGAAGCTTGCATGTAAAATTCACGGCTCTCCAGGAAACTGTGGTCGGCCAGTGGTCAACTGGCAAAATGTGCAGGAAACTACTTGTGCCCACAGCAGCTTGTGGTCAAGTTACATGAACATGACTCAGCTGTCACATGCTGGTCACCAATTCACCACTCAGTGCACATGACGTACAAAGTTTTGCTATAAAAAGATAGGACTCGCTTAGTGAAATTGGGGACATTTACAGGACGCTCAAGAGTGGACGCACTGTTCCTGTGATGCAGATGTTGTTCCTTCTCACTAATCGAGTCCCTCTGATGAGAAAGGCGCGCTACAACATACGGTAATGTTGATGCATATTTCTGTTATTGTATAAAGATTCTATGACTATTAAGTAGTTCTAATGCCTATGTACCATTGATTATTCATGTGCTATTAAAATAAATAATATCTTGCTATAAAGAATATTAGTATTCGTGCCTGATTAGAATATTAGTGAGCGCTTCGTAAGTACGGGCTTTCAGACCCTTTTTAGGAGAATTTAGCAAGACAAGATGGGACAATATCCTTTAAGAAAAATGGCCTCCACTTTCACAGGATTGATATGCATCATTAAAAATCTGTTGATGGATCTAAAAAACAAAAACATAAAAAAAACACATTTAAGAAATCCAAATATATTTGAACTGGTAGCAAAGGTGAAGATAAATAAAAAAAACCTTGGAGAATGTATACTAAGAATGGTTTGTATTAAAAAAAAAACATTTTTTTTGCCATTATAAAGGATTTGGAAAAGAACAATATAATTTGGGAAGAATAGCAGCTACATACATTTCTTTGGGGCTTGCTTGTCTGCAGCTGCTTATTGAGACATAAAACTATTAACAGTAAGATAAGATACCTAGCAAGTACCAGTAGTCATAAATAGATTTCTTCAAAAATCAGCTGCACAAAATTGAAAGCCGCAAAAATTGTCGCTGTATAAAGCCATCACAACAAAATATGCACCATGTTTAAGCGGCCACAATAAAATGGTGAAAACCACAACTGTCCATGGATGGTGTCTAGTATTGCAGCTCAATATGGCTCCGAAAACAATCTGAGTGACGTCAGTTTTGGGAAGAAAAAAAACATGTCTTATTTTTAATTCACTTCAATCCTTTAACTATATTTAGATGTATCAGAAGATCCTATAATGTAGACTTTAATTTTAATAAGAAAAAGTACTAAAAAGTGACAGCTTTTTTTCTATTTATTTATTTTCTGCATAGTAGATGTCATAGAATATTTTAGCTACACGATTATAGGGGTGGCCATTTACCTGAACTTTCACTAACAGCATTTAAAATACGAGGGTAAACCTTGAGGGGTTTAAAATAAAAAGGGACACACGCGGCGCCACTCTAAATGTAGTAGTTCAAATACATAAATAATGATTAAGAAATGTGCATAAATTGCACTTACCTTGTTTCAAGTTAGATCAAACCCATAGATCCTGTTATTTTACCTGAAGGCTATCTTTTTTTTTAAGATTTTTAGCCGAAACGCGTTGTAATATTTTATGTAATATTTTATAGTAGCCGAATAAAAATTCTTCTGATATAATATATTTGGGGATCAGCGCCCTGTTTTTTGGATTCAAAGGATTTTCAAGCACTTCAATTAACAGTATTTAAAGAAATTTTTATTTCTAGCAGCCACATGTGCCACAAAAAGCAATAAGGCTATGACGCATTGACATCCATAGGAAAGTTCTCTAGGCATGTGTTATCTGCTGAAGATAGACTCTACAACTTGGCTTAGGGCTCTTTCAGACAAGCGTATTTGTGTGCCGTATCCTGTCAATGTGCCAAATGGACCACACACAAACATCATATGGGAGCAATGCAAGTGAATGGGCTAGTGCAAATGAATGTTTAATCATAGGGCTATTGGTACACGTGAGCAAAAAAAAAAAACCAGAAGAAAAACACAACATGCACTACTCTAACCAGTTTTAAGGTCATCGCCTTCCAGTCAACTCAATTTTCATGAAAAAAAAAATTAAGGAAGTATCATTCAGACATTGTCCGGTAACAAAGTGACTATCATATTTTAAATATACAATATAATGTAGCTCTGTCTCATTCAATAAGAAGACTAGGTGAAAAGAAGGCTGTGATGTTGGTTTATGTGGAATTATGTGGAATGAAGGAGGGCATTGTGATACTACACTATACAATATACTTAATGTCAGCCATTTCTTGATCAAGTGCACTTATGTAAATTTGGTTACTTGCAGGTTTTTAATTTCCATGAGTTTTTAACTGCATTTTTGCTGTTGCGGTTTTCGTCTTTTTTGGTGTGTTATGCTTTTAGAAAAGATGCTTTGATTTTGTTACTTCCTGGTACGTGGCTTTGAAAAAACTTTATTGATATAATTAGGTATGAGTTACAGGTTTTCTTTTGTTTGGTTGGTTTTTATCGGATAAGATTTTTATTGAATTTTTTAAACACAAAACATAGTATAACCTTAATAAAAGTATCCATACAAACCCCTCTGCTCCCATAGCCCCCTATCCCTACTCGTCTCTAAACAGTGTATGCATAGAAAAAATAAATATTGATACAGAAAATTACAGCAATTACAACAATGCTCAAAATTGTTACCACATATAGCTATTGGCTTATTACCAATACAAAGGAATGAAAAAGGAAACCAGGATAGTTTTTTAACCTGATAAGTCTCATGAGTATTTCCAATAAAACTTATCACTATACTCCATTAACTATTAGCAAGTTAAGCCCCTATTAAAAAGAGCAAAAATTGGGCGGAAAATCATTATTGGTTGAAAGAGTGACATTCGCACTGTGTATTAGCTGCTAGCGATCGAAAAATGGTTCGATTCTCGCAAAACCAGATCTTTCAACTTGCTTAAAAATTGATGATTGTCGGCGTAAAATTTCACCATGTAATATGTGGCTACCACCTCGTCATATATGCTTTTATGAACTAGCGACTTTCCAGTAACTGCTAAAGCATTCTTTTGAGCGAACATTTGCGTGTGTAATAACATGCTTGTCGATAGTAATAGTTAAAAAATGTTACTGTATAAAAGGGCCTGTAGGGTCCATCTGCAAACTATGCCCTATTATAATCCAGATGCTTACCCTGCTAATCCTAATAGGGACAAAATAGATAGACCAAGATAGGATCTCCATCTTCCCTATATCTTATCCTATATTTATTTATAGCCTTTTGATTATTGTAGACTCCCTCCTCTAGCCAAACCAGCATTTTCTCAATTCTCTTAGCCTAGGAGTGGAACTATCTAAACAGTGCGACTAGTGATGGGCGGATCTACGGGTCCTGTAGACTCTGTTTCCCGGCCGCTTCGGATACTGCGTCAGATCATTGCTGTGACCCCCGGTAAGCACCACTGACTAAAAGACCTTGCATAACGTCATAGCCATGAGACCAGTCTGGTGTGAATGTTGTACAGACATTGGCTTACAGACTGGTCACATAACTATGTCGTCATCAAAGGTCCTGGAATCAGGAAGGTGGAATCATACCCTCACTGTCATCCTGCTTCTCGCTCTGTACAGAGTGATGTAGCAGAGCTGACAATGCTCTCTCTGCTTCTCATTTTGTATAAACTGTCTATAGCTTTGTATTCTCAGATGGTACTAAGCCCGAAATTCATGGTGTCATGCCAAATTAGACATGGCCACCATGAATTTCTAGTAAGAAATTAGAGGTAACATTTGGTTAGGAACCCCATAAATAAGAGATTACCGTGAAGTTGGTATAGGGCCGTAATGAATTGATCAATACATTAGCTAAATATCTTTTTTTTTTTTTCAAATAATCCTCAGCAGTTATGCAATGTCACATTTAATTTTTTTCCCATTTTTCATATGGCTAGTTGTATTTTTCATTCCTTATGCATCATAAAGCAGTTATGCTTGTTCATATTTCTCTGAATTTGGTGTGCAGCTTTCACTTCATATAGATTGTGTATTTTTTGGCTAGCACTCTGTTCACATTTACAATGGTGTTCCAGCAGTCATTTTGATTGTTAATAACTACAGCTGTGACAATCTCTGAGCTTCACCAGTGGACAATTGTGGGAACAAGGAAATTATGTCCCAATGTTCAGGGTTAATTACACAAATATCCTGCTCCTGAATGTCTTTTGGTCCTAATGGATGGGTCAAGATGAATTGCGCCAGCAGTGACGTATAAAATCTAGAAACAGCTCATTTTACACAACTGTAGTTTGAAACCACTGTAAATAGTAAATGTCTGATTACATGAGTTTTTAATGCATTTTCGCAGTGGAAATGCACTAAACTTTTTTTAAATGCATTTTTTACCCAAAAATGGAGAAACAATAATAATGCGGCCATGAATATGTGAATATGATTATGCACTTGCCTTTGTTTTCCCATACAAAAACTCAGACAAGCCAGTTCCACAGAAATACTTTCATTCAAGTTTTACTACAAGGCTATGAAGATTTTGTCCTGTGCAGTTCTGATTCCCAACTGCGTGAATAGTTCAGTAAATTAGCAATTCATGCAAACTATCTTAAGTTGTAAAAAGTCTGGCATTCCTGTCTATACCACACAATGATGGCATTGTCTACAGCAGGTGAATACACAGTTGCAATATATCTATATTGATCAAATCTTTATTTTTATATAGCGCTAACATATTTCGCAGCGCTTTACATACATCAGGAACACTGTCCCCTTTGGGGCTCACAATCTAAAGTCCCTGTCTGTATGTCTTTGGAGTGTGGGAGGAAACCGGAGTACCCGGAGGAAACCCACGCAAACACGGGGAGAACATACAAACTCCTTGCAGATGGTGTCCTTGGTGGGATTTGAACCCAGGACCCCAGCGCTGCAAGACTGTAGTGCTAACCACTGAGCCACTGTGCCGCCCCTGATGTCATTTGTACTGTGGTTCAGATTCCAGTCCAATGGATACAAATGGTTGTTGTTGGCTCATTGTTAACGGGTTGTTGGACAAGCCCTTCTAAGACCATATGACATGATATACGCCTACAAAATACTGGAAAATGTGGTCAAGAATAGTGAAGGGTGAACACGAACTGTAAAGTTCACGGTCCATACCAGACACCTAGTGTCCGTGCATTTACCTTGAACACTGAGTTCTCAGGGAACTCCATGTAACTGTTTGGATTCGGCCACCCGTATAATTAAAAAAAATTAACAAAGGAAAAAGAAAGAAAATAAGTAATAAAGCAGGAACTTTATACTTACAGAGTGTCCCACACGGCTGTAACACTACTTCCGGGTCCACTCATTAACCCTCCTACATATTCCCTCCTTCCACCGCCCACCGTCAGTCCCAGCGTCACAGATTGGCTGCAGTAAGACTGCGCCCTCACCCTGTGTGACAGTGTCTGTGATTGGTTGGAAGCACACACACACACTGTGTCCATACAGTAGTGTAAAAAATAAATTTGTTTAGAGTACCCCCATTTTGTGATACCACTGCAGATAAAGTAAATGGCTACAGACTGCAGCCCCCAGCCATGCTCGTTATCTTGGCAGTTTATCAAAATAAGAGGAACCCTATGCATCTTTTTTTAATTACTTAAATAATTTTTAAAAACCGGTGTGCGGTCCCTTCCAATTATGATACCCACCCATAATAAAGCCGACAGCTGGGAGCTGGTATTCTCAAGCTGGGGAGGCCCATGGTTATTGGGGCCCCCTGCCTAAAAATAGCAGCCTGCAGCGACTAAGAATTGTTGTGTCCATTAAATGAGACAATCTCAGCACTTTACCCAGCTCATCTGAAACTTACGCTGAAACTTATACAAATTCTTGCACCAAGTCTGCATCTTCCGGCAAAAAAACGCATAAATCGTATCAAAACCGCATAGCGTTTAGACGTGATTTTTGGGCAGAAGATGCAGGTTTGGTGAGGGAATTTGGTGTATAACTTTCAGCACCAAATCTAAATCTGCTGGAAAAATATTGCATCAAAACTGCATCACGTTTTGATGCGTCTTTTCACCAGGAGATACAATATTGGTGCATGAATATGGTGTATAAATTTCAGCACCATATTTGCATGTCTTTACAAAAAAAACGTGGTTTTCTTTTATTATTTTTTTACCACTATAGAGATGCAGCCAGCATGTGCGATTCCAAGCAATCACAGACGCGGTCATACAGGGTGGGGGAGCGTGATCTGACTGCAACCAATCACACGCCGGGACTGCCGGTGGGCGGTAGAAGCAGTGAATATGTATGAGGTTAATGAGTGGTCCTGAAAATGTTGTTACAGTAGCGAGGGAGACACTTTTTTTTTTTTTCTTTACCCGTGTGGCCAGATTTGAATATTTACACGGAGTTCCCTGAGAGCTCAGTGTTTGGGGTCGGTGCATGGATACTAGGTATCCAGTACGGACCTCATACTTTATAGTTTGGGTTCGCCCATCACGAGTAATGACTAATTATCGTAATGATTTTTCTTTACATAAGACTGATCTTAATAGATTAATAGTCAGACCACACTATTATGCACACAGAACAGTCTATTAACTTGCACGTAGATGATCAACAGTAGTATAAAAGGGACAGTCGACACATAAGGCTATGTGCCCACGCGGCGTTTTGGTTTTTTTTTTAGTTTTTTAAATGTGTGTTTTTCCTTGCTTATTTTAATCAATAAAAGCAAGGAAAAAGCATCAAAGCAATGTCTATGAGAATCCTGACTTGCTGTGCACACACTGCTTCTTTTATCTTGCAGATTTGTTGTTGAAAAAAGAAGCAGTATGTCAGTTGTTTCTGCTTTTTTCTTCTGGATTTCTATAATCCCCTGCAATGCTTTATCACTACAGGGTATTATAGCGCAGTACTTCGCCTCACACAATGTGTATACAGCATGGTCTCTGAGGCTCTTCGGAGCTCAGTAACCAGGGGTTGTCATAGTGACAACCCAGGTTTATTATGGCAGCGATCAAGTCCCTGTGATCGCATTACAGGGACCCGATTGCCAGGGAGAGGTAAGCGATTCCTCTCCCTACCATCTGAATGCTGCGATCGCACTGCGCTTGCAGTATTCAGGGGGTTATATCATGCTGGGAGCGGTGCAAGCAGCGCTCCAGGCAGTGAGGGCCGGGTCCCGACTGTAAGATTAGCTGAAGACCTGGCGGCGATCGCGAGTTACAGCACCTGAATCCCTGCGATCACCATGACTAAAAATAAAGGACAAAAAGAAGGAAAAACACAAGTGAAAAAAATGCACAAACGCAATAAAAAATGCATGTTTTTTTAGCTGCTTTTTTCCTGCAAAAAACATTTTTTTGTGTGCAGAAAAGAAGCACACAAAAAACGTGGGCACAAAACCTAAGTGTACCCTGTGATGATAGCCATGAGTGCCATTGTTCAGACTTCAGCTGCTACAGTAACTCATCAGCACCCTGTGATCACAATGTGGTGGTGGGGAGAGGGATGAGATGATAGGGGGAGGGGTGGTGCTGTAGTATGTCCCCTTTCCCCCTAGGCTAAGCACATACTGTATATACCGCTGTTGCAATTGAATATGGTATTCAAGGGGTTAAGCTGCAGAGATTGCATTCAGTATTCCAAATGTCAGGTTAAATGCTAAATATTAGTTACAATCCTGCTCCTGTCTCTGATTTTGTGGGAGCATTGGTGGTACATGCAAGATTGTCCATTAAAGAGAACCTGTCATGTGAAAAAATGCTAGTAACCTGCATATATGGGGTTAATCTGACAGTCCCTCTGCATTAGTACCAGCTGTCAGTCAGTGTAGGGGGCATGGCTACATCCAGCACATTCCATACACTGAGTGGTCACTTAACCCAAGCCGATGCCACCCTAGTGACTAAAAACCAAACACTATCTGGAGAAATAAAGTTCTTTTTGGCCAGGCAGTCTGCAGGTTAATTGCATTTTTACACATGATAGGTTGCCTTTAACAAAAGGTACAAAAAACAACTTCTAACAACCGTATATATTCATCATTGGTAGAGAAAGGTATTAAATAAATAAGAGGTCAAGCCTGAAATCTTTTCACAATTCTATTAGGGAATCCTCCATATGTAAAGGAAAAAAGTATTCAACAAATAGAAGTGGATTTTTGTTTACTATTAGAGTAGTAGGAAAATGGAATTCTCTGCCTGAGAAAAGTGTGATGATAAATACATTACGAAACTTAGGGGTACTTTGCACGTTGCGACATCGCTACTGCAATATCGTCGGGGTCAAATCGAAAGTGACGCACATCCGGCGTCAGTAACGACGTCGCAACGTGTAAAGCCTAGATGCGCCGATTAACAATCGCAAAAGCGTCGTAAATCGGTGATCTGTGTAGTGTCGGTTATTTTCATAATGTCGCACCAATAGGAGATACGACGTTGTTCCTCGTTCCTGCGGCAGCACACATCGCTGTGTATGAAGCCGCAGGAGCGAGGAACATCTCCTTACCTGCCTCCACCGGCTATGCGGAAGGAAGGTGGTGGGCGGGATGTTTACGTCCTGCTCATCTCCGCCCCTCCACTGCTATTGGACGGCTGCCGTGTGACATTGCTGTGACGCCGCACGACCCGTCCCCTTAGGAAGGAGGAGGGTCGCCGGCCAGAGCGAAGTCGCAGGGCAGGTAAGTGCGTGTGAAGCTGCCGTAGCGATAATGTTTGCTACGGCAGCTATCACAAGATATTGCATGTGCGACGGGGGCGGGTGCTATCGCGCTCGGCATCGCTAGCATCAGCTAGCGATGTCGCAGTGTGCAAAGTACCCCTTAGAAACAGGCCTGGATGTTTTTACTGAATGTAGTAATAATACATTTTATGGTTACTTGATTGCTGGAGATTAACTGTTGATGCAAGGATTTAGTCATGGAATTAAGACTAATATTTTTTTTCTCCTCACTAAGATAAGGAAATAACCCATGTTAAGAGAGAAAAAAAACAGCTTTCTACAGTGACTAAAGTCCCTGGTAGGGTTGTTCGGGGAATGTTACAACCCAGAAGGTCTGATATGCCAGAGAGACCTGGCGATCCTGTGGTTGTCAGGTCTTCTAGAAGCATTAGTGGTGCAGTTGTTTCTATTAACCCCTTCACCCCAAGCATTTTTTAACCTTCATGACCAGGCACATTTTTTCAATTATGACCAGTGTCATTTTCTGAGTTAATAGTGCTGGAAGGCGTCAACCTGTTCCAGTGATTCAGAGACTGTTTTTCCATAACATATTGTACTTTATGATAATTGTAATTTTAAAAAATATCGGGAATTTGGCCAAAATTTTGAAAAGGTCACGATTTTCATACTTTGAATTTTTCTCCCCTTAAACCATAAAGTTGTGTCACACAAAATAGCTAATAAATTACATTTCCCACATGTCTACTTTACATTTGCAGAATTTGTTAAACAATTTTTTTTTTGGTTAGGAAGTTGAAAGGGTTAAAAATTTAAAAAAAAATTATATTTTTTAGAACAAAATTTCCAAAACTAATTGTTTTAGGGACCACATCACATTTGAATAAAATTTGAGAGGCCGAGGTGACAAAATACCCCAAAGTGACACCATTCTAAAAATGCACCCCTCAAATCAGCTCAAAATCACATCCAAGAAGTTTATTAACCCTTTAGGTACTTCACAGGAACTAAAGCATTATGGAAGGAAAAAATTAAAATTTCACTTTTTCACACAAAAATGTTTCTTTAGCCTCAAATTTTCAATTTTCACAAAGGTAACAAGAGAAAATGCACTGAACAATTCGTCGTGCAATGTCTCCAGAGCACACCGATACCCCATGTCAGATGGAGATGGAAATCTACTGTTGGGCCACACAACAGAGCTTGGAAAGGAAGCAGCGCCATTTGCACTTTAAAGAGCAAAATTGTCTAAAATAGAAAGTGGGTGCCATGTCGCGTTTGTAGAGCCTGCGATGTGCCAAAACAGTGCCACACACACACACACACACACACGTGAACTCATTTTGGACCTCTAGACCTCTTAAAGGAGTTGTCCGACAAACACCAAATATTTTTTAAACCAATCTGTGCTGTATTGTCATATAAAACACCCCTACATTATTTTTTTTTGTTTTCTAACTTTTATTCCTCTTAAATTATCCGTTTATTCTCTGCAGACACTTGGTATACTTGCAGCTTAACCAAACATGATATTTTCCTATGCCGAACCTCACAGTCAGAGCTGGCACCGCCCGACCTCGCTGTCCAGCCCCGCAATCTGCACACTCATTGGCTGTCAGTATTCTGCCCAGCACTGACCTCTCATCACTACAGCATTGGAAATAACAGCACCACATATAGGGCTCTGCAGGCCCCGCCACATATAGGGCTCTGCAGGCCCCGCCACATATAGGGCTCTGCAGGCCCCGCCACATATAGGGCTCTGCAGGCCCCGCCACATATAGGGCTCTGCAGGCCCCGCCACATATAGGGCTCTGCAGGCCCCGCCACATATAGGGCTCTGCAGGCCCCGCCACATATAGGGCTCTGCAGGCCCCGCCACATATAGGGCTCTGCAGGCCCCGCCACATATAGGGCTCTGCAGGCCCCGCCACATATAGGGCTCTGCAGGCCCCACCACATATAGGGCTCTGCAGGCCCCGCCACATATAGGGCTCTGCAGGCCCCGCCACATATAGGGCTCTGCAGGCCCCACCACATATAGAGCTCTGCAGGCCCCACCACATATAGAGCTCTGCAGGCCCCACCACATATAGAGCTCTGCAGGCCCCACCAAATATAGGGCTCTGCAGGCCCCACCACATATGGAGCTCTGCAAGCCCCACCACATATAGGGCTCTGCAGGTGTCGCGGGCGGGGAGGACGCCGCCGCTGCTGCGCTCTCGCCAACGCTCGGGTCCGGCGCTGCTGCGGCTGCTGCTGCTCGGTGGCTCGAGCGGTGGGCCGGATCCGGGGACTCGAGCGGCGCTCCTCGCCCGTGAGTGAAAAGGGTGGTTGGTTTGGAGGATTTAGACAGACGCCACCCTCGGGTCGTGGTGAAGATGGGCACCACCGCTGATGGTGACGTGGATCCCGGGAGCGATGGTAGGGAGCAGTGGGATGTTGTTTTCCCCCTCCGTGGGTAGGGGTCGGTGGTCCCGGGGCCCGATGATGTGACGGGGAGGCAGGGTTGGTGAGGTGCAGGGTTGCAGGGACAGCGTGGCGCGGTACCGGATGGCACGGGTGTACTCACTCAGTAAGAGATGCACAAAGTCCTTGGTAAACCAAACGGCTGGATGGACGGATCCCGCAGCCGACTGCAGTGTCTCTCCCCAGACAGGTGATGGCGGCTGTCTTTCCCTGCACACCTTGATGTACTTGATTGACTACTATGGATCCCCAACGGTAGTCCGCTCCCCGGTGTATGGATACCGGAGGAGTCCGTTTGCCCACAGGCGCTGGCCCTTGGGTCTCTAGCCTTAGGCGGTAGCTGTATACTCTCACGGTGTGGGCGGTTGCCTTCTATCGGGTCTTTGGTTGTTAGGAAACCCCTGGGGTTCCGGTCACATTCGGATTTGACTATTGTCGGCGGCTCCAAGCCTGGTAGGGGTCCGATGGCCCTGCCTGTGTGTGCTGGCTTCACTTCGCTCCCCAGTCAGTACCGGCGAGCCAACGCCCGTCCCCGGTCCTACGGTTCCGCGTTGCTTCACCACTCCTGCAGACGGCCACCACCGTCTGCCAACCTTGCTGTCAGTGCCTGGGCCACAAACCCAGACACCCAAGTGCTTACTCCTCTCACTTCAAACTCCAAACTCTGTCACTTTTCCCGCCTCCAGGCCTGTGAACTCCTCGGTGGGTGGGGCCAACCGCTTGGCTCCGCCCCACCTGGTGTGGACATCAGACACTGGAGGGAGGCAACAAGGGTATTGTGTTTGGCTGATGTCACTGTCTAATGGGGGTGGGGGTGTTTGTGTGTTATCTGTGACGACCTGGCTAGTTCAGGGCGCCAGACAGGCCCCACCACATATAGAGCTCTGCAGGCCCCACCACATATAGAGCTCTGCAGACCCCACCACATATAGAGCTCTGCAGGCCCCACCACATATAGAGCTCTGCAGGCCCCACCACATATAGGGCTCTGCAGGCCCCACCACATATAGGGCTCTGCAGGCCCCATCACATATAGGGCTCTGCAGGCCCCATCACATATAGGGCTCTGCAGGCCCAAACACATATAGAGCTCTGCAGGCCCAAACACATATAGAGCTCTGCAGGCCCAAACACATATAGAGCTCTGCAGGCCCAAACACATATAGAGCTCTGCAGGCCCCACCACATATAGAGCTCTGCAGGCCCCACCACATATAGAGCTCTGCAGGCCCCACCACATATAGGGATCTTCCGCTGCTCCTCGTTCGCCCGCTGTCTGACTCTGCTCAATCAGCACAGTGGTGACGTCACCGCTGTACTGAACTCTCAGAGCAGACAGCGGAACAGTGATGAGCAGCAGCGCAGCGCTCCCGCTCATCAGTGCTTTCAAATGTATTGGCATCTGTGATGCCGATATATTTGAACTTGTGATCCTGAACAGGAGGTTCGGTGCTGGCAGTGACAAGGCGGGCAGCTGCCGCCAGGCCCCTCCCCCAGCTCACGGGCCCCACAGCAGTGGCTGGGAGGCTGCGGAAAGAGTACGGAATGTGCGGAGGGGGCACCCAGCAGGGTGGCTACATGACGTCGGATGTGATGACCGTCTACAAGGCGAGCATAAGCTACACCCCTGTCGATGTGACATCACAGGAAGCAGCAAAATCACGGCAGGGGTGGTCACATGACAGTTCTGAGCCGGGGGGGAGGGGCTGACAGCAAGGCAGGTAGGTAGTTACTATCTACTTACCGGCCCCAATGTAGCCCACAAGTAATGCAATAAGAAAAAAAGAGCAAAATAACCCAGATAACCCCTTTAAGTACTTTATCTAGATGTTTGGTGAGCACCTTGAACCCCCAGGTGCTTAAGTACTTTTGAGGTACAGTACAAAGTGAAGAAGGGAAAAAGCACAAAATTGGAGTTCAGATTTACCAGATTTGGAATGGTTTGGGGTGCCATTGGCAGAGCCCATGAGGTGCCAAAACGGCAGAAATCCCTTCACAATTTACCCCATTTTACAAACTCCACCCCTCAATGAATTCATCTAGGGGTGCAGTGAGCATATTGACATTATAGGTATGCCATAACTGTTATACTATTGGCCAGAAAATGTAAAAATAATTACATTTTTACTACTAAAATGTTGTTTTAACCCCAGTTTTCTGATTTTCACAAGGGGATAGGTTATTAAAAAAAAAAAAAGGTTCCATATTATTGTACACAATTTCTCCTGAATGAGGCAATGACCCATATGTGACTGTACAGTACTGTTTGGCAATACTGTAGGGCTTGGATAGAGAAGGTGTGCCATTTGACTTTTAGAGCACAGATTTTCCTAGAATAGTTTGCAGACAGCATTTACAGAACCCCTAAGTGTCAGAACAGCAGAAAACACCACCAATGACCAAAGTTTGGACATTACACCCCTCTGGGTGTAAATCTAAGGGTGTAGTGATGAATTAGTCTCTGGAAAACACCTTTGAAGTCATATGTAGTGAATGTTGTAGAAATAAAAATTGCAAGTAAGACCTTGTAGTGCCCAGTACATTGTCGTCCCTCCACATTGTGCCCAGCTCATGAGTGGAGACAGATACCTCATAAATTAAGCGGGCTTCCTCAATACAACAACGCCAAACATGTCGACGGTAACTATGGTTTATACACATTGTCATGCACAGAAGGTTGGTAGGCACTTGACACTGGAATGTACATTTTGCTGGATTTTTTCAAAGGAGCCATACAGTGGGTACGGAAAGTATTCAGACCCCTTTCAATTTTTCACTCTGTTTCAATGCAGCCATTTGGTAAATTCAAAAAAGTTAATTTTTTTTTTCTCAGTAATTTACACTCTACATCCCATCTTGACAGAAAAAAAACAAATTTAGAAACTTTTACAAATTTTGTAAACCAGAAAACTGAAATATCACATGGTCATAAGTATTCAGACGCTTTACTCAGACACTCATTTTTAACTCACATGCTTTCCATTTCCTTGTGATCCTCCTCAAGATGGTTCTACTCCTTCATTGGAGTTCAGCTATGTTTAATTAAACTGATAGGACTTGATTTGGAAAAGCACACACCTGTCTATATAAAAAAAAAACCTCACAGCTCACAGTGCATTTCAAACCAAATGAGAATCATGAGGTCAAAGGAACTGTCCAAGGAGCTCAGATACAGAATTGTGGCAAGGCACAGATCTGGCCAAGGTTCCAAAAGAATTTCTGCAGTATAAAAGCACAGTGGCCTCCATAGTCCTTAAATGGAAGAAGTTTGGGACCACCAGAACTTCCTAGACTTGGCTGTCCAGCCAAACTGAGCAATCGTGGGCGAATAGCCTAGGTGAGAGAGGTAAAGAAGAACCGCAAGATCACTGTGGCTGAGCTTTAGAGATGCAGTAGGGAGATGGGAGAAAGTTCCACAAAGTCATCTGCAGCCCTCCACCAGTCGGACCTTTATGGCAGAGTGGCCCAACGGAAGCCTCTCCTCAGTGCAAGACTTATGAAAGCCTGCACAGTGTTTGCAAAAAAAAAAAAAACACGTCAGACGCCCAGACTATGAGAAATAAGATTCTCTGGTCTGGTGAGACGAAGATAGAAATTTTTGGTGATAACTCTAAGCGGAATATGTAGAGAAAACCAGGCACTGCTCATCACCTGCCCAATACAATCCCAACAGTGAAACATCATGCTGTGGTGGTGTTTCTCAGCTGCAGGGACAGGACGACTGGTTGCAAATGAAGTAAAGATGAATGCGGCCAAGTACAGAGATATCCTGGAAGAAAACCACTTTCAGAGTGCTGTGGACTTCAAACTTGGCCGAAGGTTCACCTTCCAACAAGACAATGACCCTAAGCACACAAGTAAAATAACAAAGGAGTAACTTCAGAGCAACTCTGTGACCATTCTTGACTGGCCCAGCCAGTGCACTGACCTAAACCCAATTGAGCATCTCTGGAGAGACCTGAAAATGGATGTCCACCAATGTTCACCATCCAACCTGATGGAACTGGAGAGGATCTGCAAGAATGGCAGAGGATCCCCAAATCCAGGTGTGAAAAACTTGTTGCATCATTCCCAAGAAGACTCATGGCTGCACTAGCTCAAAAGGGTGATTCTACTCAATACTGAGCAAAGGGTCTGAATACTTCTGACCATGTGATATTTCAGTTTTTCATGATTAAAACATTTGCAAAAATTTCTACATTTCTGGCTTTTTTTTCTGTCAAGATGGGGTACAGAGTGTACATTAATGAGAAAAAAATGAACTTTTTTGAATTTAACAAATGGCTGCAATGAAAGAAAGTGAAAAATTTAAAAGGGGTCTGAATACTGTCCTTACCCACTGTATCTCTTTCTCTAAAGCTGGTGACTCAGCTCAAAGCCCCTCTCCCCTTCAAATGGCAGGTGGATTCAT
Organism: Anomaloglossus baeobatrachus; assembly: GCF_048569485.1. Classification (NCBI taxonomy): domain Eukaryota; kingdom Metazoa; phylum Chordata; class Amphibia; order Anura; family Aromobatidae; genus Anomaloglossus; species Anomaloglossus baeobatrachus. The sequence continues at coordinate 561,370,680 of NC_134354.1, read as the reverse complement.
TGACATACCCAAGAATTAAACTGACGGCAGATCTCCTTGACTTCTTTAAATCAAATCACCACCACATCTCCTAAGCACACAGGTAAAATAACAAAGGAGTGGCTTCAGAACAACTCTGTGACTATTCTTGACTGGCCCAGCCAGAGCCCTGACCTAAACCCAATTGAGCATCTCTGGAGAGACCTGAAAATGGATGTCCACCAAGGTTCACCATCCAACCTGATGGAACTGGAGAGGATCTGCAAGGAAGATTAGCAGAGGATCCCTCAATACACGTGTGAAAAACTTGCTGCATCATTTCCAAGATGACTAGTCGCTGTAGTAGCTCAAAAGGGTTCTTCTACTCAATACTGAGCAAAGGGTCTGAATACTTATCACCATGTGATATTGCAGTTTTTCTTGATTAAAAAATTTGCAAAAAATTCTACAATTCTGCTTTTTCTGTCAAGATGGGGTGCAGAGTGTACATTACTGAGAAAAAAATTAACTTTTTTGAATTTACCAAATGGCTGCAATGAAACAAAGAGTGAAAAATTTAAAGGGGTCTGAATACTTTCCGTATCCACTGTAGTGCTTTTCTCGAGCATTTGTGCTACCAGTAACGTAAAAGCTCCCAATATTTCCATTAACAGATCATGGACCTGAGTGGGAACTTGTGTTTTTGCGGGTTAAGTTGAATGCTATTTGGTGGCAAATAGCATTTAGGATCAGTTCACATTTATCCCATGCTCTGTGCCGAGTACTTACATCGGGGTTTCCATCTCCATTTCTGAAATACATGATTCTAATGAAACACCTGACTGATCCATTCACTACAATAAGGCAGCATAGTTCCTCCAGACTCCGTTTGACCTCTGTTCTTTGGGGTCAGTCTGCTCAAAGGGGCACAAAACTGTTGATGACCACCGTTTTGTGTACACCTAAAAAGATGTGTAAATAGATTGACACCACCGGTCCACAAGCCAGACGGAAGCTCAAAAGCAGCTCCCCTCTACCTTATTACAGTATATTTTCCGTTGGGAATTTTGTATGATTCACGTTTTTCAGAAATATAAGAGTAATCCCTAGTGTAAGCGCTCAGCGTATACTGCAGTATCAATGTGAGCCACACCTTACTACAATCTTTGGAAAAGCAGAATGAAAAAAAATCAACAGCAGTTGAACAATGGTCTATTACTATATTGTGGTATAAGTGATAAGGCGGTTTATTCCTCAGATCAGCGATACCAGATTTATATTTTTTTATGTTTGGCTACTAACACACACTTTCACAAAATGTTTTTTTGCATAACCAAATTTTGAAGCCTATTTAATTTTTTATTTTTTTATTTCTCTGCTGACAGTCATTGACACCCATATCACTTAGATTTTTGTTTGTTTTTTATATTTTGCCTTTTTTACCCCCCCAAAAAACAAATTTTAAAAACAAAAATAAAAAAAGATTTTGTATTTCTTTTATCTTTGTGCTATAGTATTTTTTTGCTGAAAGAGCTGTATGGTGATTTGCTTTTTGCAGGACAAGATGACATTTTCACCGACTTTATGATCGCGTTCTATACTACTTTTTTGCAACTTTATTTTTTTTACGGTGTTCCCTGAAAGAGTGAACTAGTGTGACAGCTTTATAAATCAGGTTGTTCTGGACGCGGCAATGCCAAATAAGTATTTTTTTTTTTTACATACATATACATATTTATTGGTATAACTAGAAGGTGGCCTGATTCTAATGCATCGGGTATTCTAGAATTTATTGTGTAGTTAATGTATGATTTTTGTTATATATATATATAGATGTTGTTGTGTGTAGTTGCCAAGTGTTTGTGTAGGGCGCTGTACATGTTCTGGGTGTTGTCTGGGTGTGGGGGGGGGTGAGAGCGGTGTTTGTGTGCTGCGTTGTTTGTGGAGCGCTGTGTGTCTGCAGTGTTGTCTGTGTGTGGTGCTGTGTGTGTTGCGCAGTTTGTATGTGTGTGTGGGGTGCGTGTGTGTGTTTTGGGGGAGGTATGTTTTGTGCAATGTGTGTGTGTTGCGCGGTATGTGCGTATATTTGTGTATGCCGCGGTGTTTGTGTGTTGGGTGTTGTGTGTGCGACGTTGTCTGTGTGTTTGGGTGTCTGTGTAGGGCGGTGTTTGTGGTTCCCAGTGTGTGTGGTGTGTTGTGCGGTGCGCGTGTGGCGGTGTGTGTGTGTGTTTTGGGGGGAGGTGTGCCCCCATCATGCTCCATCCCCCATGCTGCGCACCCCCCATCGTGCTCCGTCCCCCATGCTGCGCACCTCCCATCGTGCTCCGTCCCCCATGCTGCGCACCCCCCATCGTGCTCCGTCCCCCATGTTGCGCACCCCCCATCGTGCTCCTTCCCCCATGTTGCGCACCCCCCATCGTGCTCCATCCCCCATGCTGCGCATCCCCCATCGTGCTCCATCCCCCATGCTGCGCACCCCCCATCGTGCTCCATCCCCCATGCTGCACCCCCCCATCGTGCTCCATCCCCATGCTGCGCACCCCCCATCGTGCTCCATCCCCCATCGTGCTCCATCCCCCATGCTGCGCACCCCCCATCGTGCTCCATCCCCCATGCTGCGCACCCCCCATGCTGCGCACCCCCCATCGTGCTCCATCCCCCATGCTGCGCACCCCCATCGTGCTCCATCCCCCATGCTGTGCACCCCCCATCGTGCTCCATCCCCCATGCTGCGCACCCCCCATCGTGCTACATCCCCCATGCTATAATAGTCCTCCTATTATACTCAGAGAGGAGTATAACAGGAGGACTATAATGGCAGTAGTAATCATGGGGAAAGGGGAGTATAATGGGAGGAGTAGTCCTGGGGGGGAGGTGTATAGGTGCCCGACGTGTGCCTGGGGGGGAGGTGTATAGGTGCCCGACGTGTGCCTGGGGAGGGAGGTGTATAGGTGCCCGACGTGTGCCTGGGGGGGAGGTGTATAGGTGCCCGACGTGTGCCTGGAGGGGAGGTGTATATGTGCCCGACGTGTGCCGGGGGTGGGGCCGAGCGGGCCGACGTGTGCCGGGGGCGGGGCCGAGCGGGCCGACGTGTGCCGGGGGCGGGGCCGAGCGGGCCGACGTGTGCCGGGACCGAGCGGGCCGACGTGTGCCGGGGGCGGGGGCCGAGCGGGCCGACGTGTGCCGGGGGCGGGGCCGAGCGGGCCGACGTGTGCCGTGTGCCGGGGCCGAGCGGGCCGACGTGTGCCGGGGCCGAGCGGGCCGACGTGTGCCGGGGCCGAGCGGGCCGACGTGTGCCGGGGCCGAGCGGGCCGACGTGTGCCGGGGCCGAGCGGGCCGACGTGTGCCGGGGCCGAGCGGGCCGACGTGTGCCGGGGCCCAGCAGGCCGCCAGGGGCGGGGCCGAGCGTGCCAATGTGTGCCGGGCCCGTAACCGGCTTGTCCTTGTCACAGCCCTGAGCTGCAGCACCAGCGGGTACAAATATCGGAGGGACAAAATAGAAAAGAAGTGCAAAATGAACTGCAGGAGCAGCGCTGGAGACCAATCCCTAATCCACAGGAGAGACAATCCAGGAGACCACCCAAAATGAGATAAGAACATGGGGATTTAACTTTATTCATCTCAAGAATCTAAAAAATATCTAGATGTATGCCGGCTCCCTGCACATGTGTACCGGGAGCCGGTGTACGCTGGTAACCATGATACCCATCGGGTAACTAAGGGAAGCGCTTCCTATAGTTACCCGATGTGTATCATGGTTACCAACGTACACTGGCTCCGTCACGATCCCAGCATCGCAAGGTTATGTCTGGGCTGGGTTGCCGGTGTGGACTCCTGGGAGTGCACTGCAGCAGTCACCTGGAAGTCGGGGCTTCGTTTGAATTCGGGGGAAGGGGCGTGGCCGAGGTGTATAGGTGCCCGACGTGTGCCTGGGGGGGGAGGTGTATAGGTGCCCGACGTGTGCCTGGGGGGGGAGGTGTATAGGTGCCCGACGTGTGCCTGGGGGGGGAGGTGTATAGGTGCCCGACGTGTGCCTGGGGGGGGAGGTGTATAGGTGCCAGACGTGTGCCTGGGGGGGGAGGTGTATAGGTGCCCGACGTGTGCCTGGGGGGGGAGGTGTATAGGTGCCCGACGTGTGCCTGGGGGGGAGGTGTATAGGTGCCCGACGTGTGCCGGGGGCGGGACCGAGCGGGCCGACGTGTGCCGGGGGCGGGACCGAGCGGGCCGACGTGTGCCGGGGGCGGGACCGAGCGGGCCGACGTGTGCCGGGGGCGGGACCGAGCGGGCCGACGTGTGCCGGGGGCGGGACCGAGCGGGCCGACGTGTGCCGGGGGCGGGACCGAGCGGGCCGACGTGTGCCGGGGGCGGGACCGAGCGGGCCGACGTGTGCCGGGGGCGGGACCGAGCGGGCCGACGTGTGCCGGGACCGAGCGGGCCGACGTGTGCCGGGACCGAGCGGGCCGACGTGTGCCGGGACCGAGCGCGCCGACGTGTGCCGGGACCGAGCGGGCCGACGTGTGCCGGGACCGAGCGGGCCGACGTGTGCCGGGACCGAGCGGGCCGACGTGTGCCGGCACCGAGCGGGCCGACGTGTGCCGGCACCGAGCGGGCCGACGTGTGCCGGCACCGAGCGGGCCGACGTGTGCCGGCACCGAGCGGGCCGACGTGTGCCGGCACCGAGCGGGCCGACGTGTGCCGGGACCGAGCGGGCCGACGTGTGCCGGGACCGAGCGGGCCGACGTGTGCCGGGACCGAGCGGGCAGACGTGTGCGGGGCCCAGCGGGCCGCCAGGGGCGGGGCCGAGCGTGCCAATGTGTGCCGGGCCCGTAACCGGCTTGTCCTTGTCACAGCCCTGAGCTGCAGCACCAGCGGGTACAAATATCGGAGGGACAAAATAGAAAAGAAGTGCAAAATGAACTGCAGGAGCAGCGCTGGAGACCAATCCCTAATCCACAGGAGACACAATCCAGGAGACCACCCAAAATGAGATAAGAACATGGGGATTTAACTTTATTCATCTCAAGAATCTAAAAAATATCTAGATGTATGCCGGCTCCCTGCACATGTGTACCGGGAGCCGGTGTACGCTGGTAACCATGATGCACATCGGGTAACTAAGGGAAGCGCTTCCTATAGTTACCCGATGTGTATCATGGTTACCAACGTACACCGGCTCCGTCACGATCCCAGCATCGCAAGGTTATGTCTGGGCTGGGTTGCCGGTGTGGACTCCTGGGAGTGCACTGCAGCAGTCACCTGGAAGTCGGGGCTTCGTTTGAATTCGAGGGAAGGGGCGTGGCCGAGCGGGCGACGCGTGCAGAGGGCCGGGGCGAGTGGCCAATCCATGTGGGGGCGGGGCCAGGCCGAGGCAAGCGGCTAATCCGTGGTGGGGCGGGGCCAGGGCGAGCCCAGCGGCCAATCCGACGGTTGTCACTGTAACGACACTTACTTTAAACGACACAATTTTAGAGCAATGCATACAGACAGAATAAGGCAATTATATATATAGATTTTTTCTTTCCCTTTTGTTTTTATTTTCAGATTTTTGTTTTTTTTTAATATTTTTACAAATTTCTTTTTACTTTTTTAAAAAAAACAAACAAAAACAAAAAAACCCCCCCCTTTTTTTTTTTACTTAGTCCCTATGTGAGACATTACCTGTTATTGCCCTGATTGCTGATATAATGTAATTTATTGAAATGCACCAACAGTGCATTTCATTATATCCGTCATTGCAACATGGTCAGAGCAGTCATGCTCCTGGCATGATTCTTGAGGCTTTCCATAGTTGGATGACCCGGAAGTTATCACGACGACCTCAAGTCACCATGGCAACGATCAGGTCTTCGCGATGACATCACGGGGGAAGAGATCGATGTGGTAAGGGAGCGCACTCCCTCTCAGTCCCCTAAATGCTGCAATCATATTGATTGCAGCATTTGAATGGTTAAACTGTCAGAGACTGGTCAGGGACCGCCCCTAGCTGCGACAGCAGGAGTTTGCCTGTCATGTAGGCCGAGATCCTGGTGCTGATCGTGTGGGCTCAGCTCCTGTGCCCATACAATCCCCAGGATGTACTGGGTACGTCAAAAGTCCCCGACAAACAGGACGTACCCAGTACATCTAAGGTCGCGAAAGAGTTTAAGAATCCTTCCCATCAAAGTTTTAAACCTCTTAATATTTCATATTAAATGTCACTGTGTATCTATAATTGCTCATTTTGCCCTTTTACCCAGAAAATTCTTTTTTCAATTAGGTCTATTACATCACATGCTTAAAAATAGACTAACTGAAATGTTATATATAAATGTTCTCCTCCCTCCTCTTTCCTTTTTCCTCCACTTCTTCCATTGTTTTCCCAATAAAATTTTACTTTCCCATTTCTCCCCTCCCATTCCGATACCCATAACCTATATTGTTTTATTACATATGTTTATAATGTATCACTCAAATATTGTTATGTATTCACCTTCTTCCCATTGCCCACTTGTAATTCCTTTTCTAAAATAAAAATTTTGGAAATGAAAAATAAACTAACTGAATCCTTTCAAACTCTATATTAGAAACAAGTCTATTTGCCCTGCATGAGTTATCACTAAAAAGTCCCCGTGGGAGGAAAAAAAGGGGGGGGGGGAAGAGGTTGGAGTAAAGGGGATGGATTGAGTTGAAGACTGAGGATTGAGTTGAAGGATGATTCATGCAGGGAAAAGAGACTTTCTACATAGAGTTTAGAAATATTCAGCTAGACTGTTTTTAATCAGATGATGTTATAGACCTAATGGAAAAGAGAAGAATTAATTGGGTAGAAGAGAAAAATGAGCAATCGTAAGTATACAATGCCATATAATATTATGCTAAAATATGTTGAGAAAAAGAAGCAGTCCCATTATTTTTAAAACATAAAACATTTATAGAGTACTACAAAGACAGTAAGATAAAAACATAATAATAAACCATTTCTGTGTTCTTCCAAGGCAGAGGCAGAAAACCGACCTCTTCCTACTAGATTGCAAGAGCTTTAATCCCATTAAATACTCACCACGCTATAGCATACTGCTTCATGCATACCTTTAACTAGATAGGTGCTAGTATCTTCTTTCCAGTTTACTATATATATTCCCCTCCAACACACATTAATGTGGTGTCACACATAGCGACGCAGCAGCGATCACGACTAGCGATCTGACCTTATCAGGATCGCTGCTGCGTCGTTACATGGTCGCTGGTGAACTGTCAAACAGGCAGATCGCACCAGCGACCAGTGAAGAGCCCCCAGCCAGCAGTAACGCGTGGAAGCGTAACTAAGGTAAATATTGGGAAACCAAGGAAAGCACTTCTCTTGGTTACCCGATATTTACCTTAGTTACTAGAGTTCGGCACTCTCACGCTGCCAGTGCCGGTTCCCTGTTCCCTGCACTCCTAGCCAGAGTACATATTGGGTTAATTACCCGATGTGCACTCCAGCTACGTATGCAGGGAGCCGGCACTGGCAGCCTGAGAGCGGCGGACGCTAGTAACTAAGGTAAATATCGGGTAACCAAGGAAAGGGTTTCTTGGTTACCCGATGTTTACCGTGCTTACAGCTTACCGCAGGCTGCCAGGCGCCGGCTCCCTGCTCCCTGCAGTTCGTCGCTCTCTCGCTGTCACACACAGCGATGTGTGCTTGACAGCGGGAGAGCAACGTCCAAAATATGAAGCAGGACATTCAGCAACGACCGGCGATCTCACAGCAGGGGCCAGGTCGTTGCTGGATGACACACACAGCGGCAGCGATGGGACATCGCTGCTACGTCACAGAAAATGGAGACTTAGCAGCGTCGTCGTTGTCGTCGTCGCTGTGTGTGACACCACCTTTAGATGACCATTCAGATCTGCTCTTTTGTGCACACCTACTCAGAAAAATCACCATCTAAAGGTCTGCGCTTCATATCTACACCGTGTGCAGAAATATTAGGAAAGTTGTATTTTAGAGAATTTTTTTTATTAGTGATCAACAACTATGTTCTCAATAAACCCAAAATACTCAAATATCAAAGCTTAATATTTTTGGAAGTTGGCGTGGGGTTATTTTTAGATTTGGCTATCTTAGGAGGATATCTGTGCAGGTAACTATTACTGTGCAGAATTATTAGGAAACTTAATAAAAACAAATATATTACCATCTCACTTGTTTATTTCTAAATTTTGTGCAGTTGTATTGGTTTATCTGGTGAAAATAAACAATTATGACATGCAAAAACAAAACCCCAAAACATTAGTGACCAATATAGCCACCTTACTTTATGATGACACTCAACAGCCTACCATCCATAGATTCTGTCAGTTGCTTGATCTGTTTACAATCAACATTGCGTGCAGCAGCCACGACAGCCCCCAGACACTGTTCCGAGAGGTGTACTGTTTTCTCTCCCTGTAGATCTCACATTTTATGACAGGTTCACTATGGGGTTCAGATCAGGTGAACAAGGGGGCCATGTCATTATTTTTTCATCTTTTAGACATTAACTGGCCAGCCACGCTGTGGAGTAGTTGGATACATGTGATGAAGCATTGTCCTGCATGAAAATCATGTTTTTCTTGAACGATACCAACTTCTTCCCAAATATATTCCCATCTCACTTGTTTATTTTCACCAGGTAAACCAATATAACTGCACAATATTTAGAAATAAACATTTCTGACATGTAAAAACAAAGCCTAACAAATTTAGTGACCAATATAGCCACCTTTCTTTATGATGACACTCAACAGCCTACCATCCATAGATTGTCAGTTTCTTGATCTGTTTACGATCAACATTGTGTGCAGCAGCCACCACAGCCTCCCAGACACTGTTCCGAGAGGTGTACTGTTTTCCCTCCCTGTAGATATTACATTTTATGAAGAACCACAGGTTCTCTATGGCGTTCAGATCAGGTGAACAAGGGGGCCATGTCATTATTTTTTCATCTTTTAGACCTTTACTGGCCAGCCACGCTGTGGAGTAGTTGTATGCATGTGATGGAGCATTATCCTACATGATACATGAAAATCATGTTTTTCTCCATTTGTTTGTACAGGTAACTATTAGGCCTAAGACACACGGCGAGAAAAACGGTGCGAGTGGAGTGCGATAAAACATCGCATACCACTCGGACCAATTTTAGCCTGTGTGTCAGCGCACATGAGCAATTATTTTTTCAGCCCTAATCAGACCGAGACAACAATCGCAGCATGCTGCGACTGTAATGCGAGACTCTTTCTCTCGCACCCATTCAAGTGTATGGGGCGAGAGAAAAATCGCACTGCACTCGCAGTACACCGGTGTACCTCGAGTGCAGTGCGAGAATGGCAATAGCCGGCTACTGAGGAGAGAGGGAGAGAAATACCTCCCTCCCCTCCTCAGTGTCGGCCAGCCCCGCTCAGCTGAGGTCCGCTCGCACAGTCGGACCTCAGTCACAGGGATACTAGCATGACACTCGGCTCTGCTGTACTGCCAGCGTGAGCCGAGTGGCATGTGAGGATCGCACTAGTGCCCCGTGTGGCCCCGGCCTTACTGTGCAGAATTATTAGGCAACTTAATAAAAAACAAATATATTCCCATCTCACTTGTTTATTTTCACCAGGTAAACCAATATAACTGCACAATATTTAGAAATAAACATTTCTGACATGCAAAAACAAAGCCTAACAAATTTAGTGACCAATATAGCCACCTTTCTTTATGATGACACTCAACAGCCTACCATCCATAGATTCTGTCAGTTGCTTGATCTGTTTACGATCAACATTGTGTGCAGCAGCCACGACAGCCCCCCAGACACTGTTCCGAGAGGTGTACTGTTTTCTCTCCCTGTAGATCTCACATTTTATAACAGGTTCACTATGGGGTTCAGATCAGGTGAACAATGGGGCCATGTCATTATTTTTTCATCTTTTAGACCTTAACTGGCCAGCCACGCTGTGGAGTAGTTAGATACATGTGATGAAGCATTGTCCTGCATGAAAATCATGTTTTTCTTGAACGATACCAACTTCTTCCTGTACCACTGCTTGAAAAACTTGTCTTCCAGAATGTGCAGAAGGTCTGGGAGCTGAGCTTCACTCCATCCTCAACCCTAAAAGATCCCACAAGTTCATCTTTGATGATACCAGCCCATACTAGTACCCCACCTCCACCTTGCTGACGTCTGAGTCGGAGTGGAGCTATCTGCCCTTAACTGATCCAGCCTCTGGCCCATCCATCTGGCCCATCAAGAGTCACTCTCATTTCATCAGTCCATAAAACCTTTGAAAAATCAGTCTTAAGATAGATTGGCTATTTGACATGAAATGCTTGATTGTTCGGTGATCACGCTTCAAATGTTTGGCAATTTCAAGACTGCTGCATCCCTCTACAAGACATCTCAAAATTTTGGACTTTTCAGAGCCCGTCAAATCTGTCTTCTGACCCATTTTGCCAAAGGAAAGGAGGTTGCCTAATAATTAAGCACACCTTATATAGGGTGTTGATGTCATTACACCACATTACAGAGATGCACATCACCTGATTTACTTAATTGGTAGTTGGCTCTCAAGCCTATACAGCTTGGAGTAGGACAACATGTATAAAAAGTATCATGTGATCAAAATACTCGTTTGCCTAATAATTCTGCACACAGTGTAGATAGTGGACGCCATGTTGTGTTTTCAGAACCTCTTATGTGTCTAAAGTTTGGAAGTTACACCCCCTCAAGGAATTTATGTAGTGGTGTAGTGACCACCCTGAACCCACAGGTGCTTCTCAGAATTGTATAATGTAGAGCTGTGAAAAAAAAAAATACATTTTTACTACAAAAAAGTTGCTTTAACCCCAATTTTTTTTAATTTCACAAGGGTACCGGGAGAAAGCGGAGCATGCAATTTGTTGTGCAGTTTCTGCTGAATACAGTGATACCCTGTATGTGGTTGTAAACTACTCTTTGGGCACATGACAGGGCTTGGAAAGGTAGGAGCACTACTTAAATTTTACAGCACCAACTTGGCTACTATCACACAAAAAACACTTTTACAAAATAAAAGTTTTTTCATTGCCAAATTTTGAAGGCTATAGCTTTTTTATTTGTCTGCTGACCGAGTCATGTGAGGGCTTGATTTTTGTGGGATAATTTGGAGTTTTTATTAGTACTATTTTGGGCCACAATATTTTTTGATCCCCTTCTATTTTGCTTTTTGTGAGGCAGAATCAAGAGGAAACAGCAATTTTACAAGTTATTTTATGCCATACAGAAAGTTGAAAAAGTGACAAGACCTATTCATTCTTCAGGTCAGTAGGAATACAGTGAAATCGCATTTATATTTTGTTTAATGTTTTGCAGATTTTACACAAAAAAAAATTAGAAAAAAGTAAAATTGTTTTTGTATTGCTGTATTCAGAGAGCTATAGCTTTTTTAATTTTTTTCCTGACAGAGCTGTATGGCGGCTTGTTTTTTTACTGGACAAGATGACATTTTCAGGGATATTTTTATCTACAGATGACTTTCTTCGCGTTTGGTTCCTTTTTTTTGGTCAGCTGTATGATGAACAGACCGTTTTTTCTATGAGGTTATTTACGGTGTTCAGTGAAGGGATTAACTAGTGTGACAGTTTTATAGATCGGGCTGTTTCGGATGTGGCGATACCAAACATGTACCTTTTTTGCTTTTACATAACTATACATGTATTGGTATAAAACAGTTGCTTCCTTCTGCTCAGGCAATGTTCCCCAACTCAGAGGACTGTTTTTTCCAGCAGGGCAATACACCATGCCGCACAGCTAGGTCAATCAATGTGTGGATGAAGGACCACCACATCAAAACCTCTGTCATGGCCAGTCCAGTCTCCAGACCTGTACCATATTGAAAACCTCTGGAATGTATCAAGAGGAAGATGGATAGTCACAAGCCATCAAACAAAGAAGAACTACTTACATTTTTGCACCATGAGTGGCATAAGGTCACCCAAAAGCAGTGTGAAAGACTGGTGGAAAACATGCCAAGACGCATTAAAGCTGTGATTAAAAATCATGTTTATTCCACAAAATATTGATTTCTGAACTCTTCCAGAGTTTAAACATTAGTATTGCTGCTTCTAAATTATTATGAACTTGTTTTCTTTGCATTATTTGAGGTCTGAAAGCAATGAATTGTTTTGCTATTTTGACCATTTCTCATTTTCAGAAAATAAATACAAAATGTATTGCTTGGAAATTCGGAGACATGTTGTCAGTAGTTTATAGAATAAAAAACAATTTACATTTCACTCAAAAATATACCTATAAAAGAGAAAAATCAGAAAAACTGAAAATTTTGCAGTGGTCTCAATTTTTGTCAGAGCTGTATATTGTATTGAAAAAGGTGATTTATTGAGGGGGATGATGGAGCTTTATAAAGACATTTTTTCACATGCTGATCTGTAGTTTTACTGGCACTATTTTGGGATACATACAGCTTTTTGATCACCTTTTTTCAGGCGGGAGAAAGGGTTTGGGTGACAAAAATAAGTTTGAACTTTTTTTGTTTTAATTTTATGTTTCTTTATTATTCTTCTAGAAAAATGAAACCAGTAAGACTTGACTAAGCACAGGTCGACCAATACTTCTGTATTTTCTTAAACTGCAATTTTAGGTGTAATAGAAATTAACCCCTTAATGACGAAGCCAGTTTTGTCCCAAACGCCCAGGCAATTTTTTTCAATTCTGACCAGTGTCACTTGATGAGGTTATAACTCTGGAATGCTTCAACGGATCTCGGTGAGTCGGAGATTGTTTTTTCATGACATATTGTAGTTCAGGATAGTTATAAATTTAGGACAATATATTTTGCATTTATTTGTGGAAAAAATGGGAAATCTGACGAAAATTTTGAAATTTTCAAACTTTTAATTTTTTTGCCCTCAAACCAGACTCATGTCACACAAAATAGTTAATAAATTACATTTCCGACATGTCTTGTTTACATCAAAGCAATTTTGGAAACAATTTTTTGGGGTTAGGAAGTTAAAAAAAATTTAAGTTCATCAGCATTTTCCCATTTTTCCAACAAAATTTACAAAATCATTTTTTAGGGACCACATCACATTTGAAGTGACTTTGGGGGGCCTAGGTGACAGAAAATACACAAAAGTGACCCCATTCTAAAAACTGCACCCCTCAAGGTACTCAAAATCACATCCCAGAAGTTTATTAACCCTTCAGGTGCTTCACAAGAACTAAAACAATGTGCAATGAAAAAAAAAAAAAAAACTAAAAATGTTGCTCTAGTGCCAATTTATTCACTTTTAGAAAAAGTAACGCAACAAAATGAAACCCAAAAATTTGTTCCCCAGTTTCTCCTGAGCTCACCGATACCCCACATGTGGTCAGAAACCTCTGTTTGGACAAATGGGAGAGGCCAGAACAGAAGGAGCAATATTTTAATTTTGGAAAGCAAAATTTGGCTGAAATAGATTGCGGGCACCATCTTTCATTTGCAGGGCCCTTAAGGTATCTAAACAGAAGAAACCCCCACAAGTGACTGTATTCTGAAAACTAGACCTCTCATGGCTTCTATCTAGGAGTATAGTGAGCATTTTGAACCACAGATACTTCACTGAATTTGATAACATTAGGCCGTCATATTGGAAATTTTCACTTTTTTCACAAAAATGTTGCTTTAGCAACAAATTTCCCACTTTTTCAAGAGTCAACGCCAAAAAGTGGACGCCCCAGTTTGTTACCCATTTTCTTATGAGCGTGGTGTCAGAAACCTCTGTTTGGACAAATGGGAGGGCTTGGAATGAAAGGAGCAATATATGAATTTTGGAAAGCAAATTTGGTTAAAAAAAAAGATAGTTGGCACCATGACACATTTGCAGGGCCCCTAAGCTACCAAGAAAGCAGAAACCCCCCTCAACTGACCCCATTTTGGAAACTAGACCCCTCAAGGAATTTATTTAGATGTTTGATGAGAACTTTGAACCCCCGGGGGCTTAACAGAATTTTAGATAGTTGAGTCGTGAAAATAATAAAAAAAAAAAAAAAATTTACCACAAAATTGTTACTTCACCCAAGTAGATTTTTTTTTTTTCCACAAGGGTATCAGGAAAAAATGCACCATAAAATGTATTGTGCAATTTTTGATGAGTTCGCCAAAACCTCACATGTGCGGGAAATCAACTGTTTGGGTGCACAGCAGGGCTCGGAAGGGAAGGAGCGCCATTTGACTGCAAAATTGGCTGGAATCATTAGTGAATGCCATGTCGCGTTTGTAGAGCTCCTGAGGTGCCTAAACAGTGGAGCTTCCCCACAAGAGACCTCATTCTGGAAACTAGACCTCTCAAGGATTTTATCCAGTAGTAGTGAGCATTTTGAACCCACAGGTACTTCACAGAATTTGATAACCTTAGGTCGTCATGTTAAAAATTTTCATTTATTTCACAAAAAATGTTGCTTTAGCACCAAATTTCTCACTTTTTCAAAAGGAAACACCAAGAAGTGGACCCACAGTTTGTTATCCAATTTCTTATGAGCACAGGGATACCCCACATGTGGCCAAAAACCTCTGTTTGGACAAACGGAAGGGCTTGAAATGGAAGGACCACCAATTGAATTTTGGAAAAGCTAAAATAAATTGTGGGCACCATGTCGCATTTCCAGGACCCCTAGGGTACCTATACAGCAGAAACCCCCAACAAGTAACCCCAATTTGGAAACTAGACCCCTCAAGGATTTTATTCAGGGGTATAGTGAGCATTTAGAACCCCCAGGGGCATCACAAAAATGTTGCTCTAGCAGCAAATTTCTCACTTTTAGGCTATGTCCCACGATCCGGCAACACGGAGTCTGTGGAGATGTGAGTGTTGTCTGCGGGAGAACGCAGCTGCCTGTGACCACGATCCAGGTTCGGCCCGCTTCTGACTTTAGCTCTATTCTCTCCGTGAAAAACCTCTTCTCTCCGCAGCATAAATTGACATTCTGCAGCGCCAGATGTCAGTTTATGCTGTGGTGAAAATAAGCGCAGTGGGCAGGAGATTTCTAAAAATCCTTCCACTGCGCTTCTACTGTAGAACGCAGCATTATGGACGCAGAGAAATCAGTGTCCAAATCGCTGCAAACCCTAATCGCGGGCAAACAGCCTAAAAAGCTAGGAAGGATGGATGGATAGATAGTCAGACAGACACATGTCAAATACACATATATAATGTCCCACCCCCTGCATATTCTAACCTGGCACCCTTTAGTGACTTTCATGTGGCACTAGAAAGGTGCCTAGCCTTGTATTTAGCCAAAAAATAAATAAATAAATTAAAAAAACCCGACGTGGGGTCCCCCCATTTTTGGTAGCCAGCTAGGGTAAAGCAGACGGCTGTAGCCTGCAAACCACAGCTGGCAGCTTTACCTTGGTTGGTGATCCAATTTGGAAGGCACCCCAGGCTCTTCCTAATAATTATTTATAAATAAATGACTTATAAAAAAAAAAAAAAAAATAAAATATAGTGAGGCCCCCCCAAATTGATTCACCAGCCAAGGTAAAGCGTACAGCTATGATCTGGTATTCTCAGGATGGGAAGGTCCATAGTTATTGGCCCTTCCCAGCCTAAAAATAGCAGGCCGCAGCCGCCACAGAAGTGGCTCATCCCAAATGCCCTGGTGCAGTGCCAAACGGAGTAATAAATGGGGTTGATACCAGCTGTAATGTGACCTGGCATAAAGCCCAGCAGTTTGTCATATCATGGTGTCTATCAGATACCTGACATCACTAACTGTCAGTAATAAAAAAAATAAAAAAGTTAGAAAAAAAAAAAAAATTATGTGAAACAATACTCCCCAACACAGTCCCTCTTTCACCAATTTATTGTAAAGAAAAAAAAAATCAAGTCCACTGTAATCCATTTTGGAGGTCCCACGACGACTCTGGACCTTCTAGAATATGGGGGGCACACTCAGAGAAGGTATCCCCCATTTTCTAGGAGTGCAGACCCTCCATGTGAGGAGTATGGGTGCAAAGACACTGCACCCAATCTCCCCAGGTCCACAGCAGCAGTGTGAGCGGCAGTGAGCTCAGCGTTTGTAAAAAGCAGGAATCTGAGCTGACAGCCGCTCTCTGTGCATGCGGCCAGCATCTTGTGAAGGAGGAGGGATCGCGGGGGATCAACGCTGCACAAAGTACCAGGGACACTGGGGGAAGTTACAACGGGGGATATAGGGGGTGACCTAGCTGGACCCGGGGAGGAGATTTCTGTTGCCTGTGTCATGGCACATGCAACAGAAATCAGAGGAAGGGGGCGAATGCGGTCGGCGCACTGATGTGCGAGCCGCCATCTTGGATGATCGGGAGGGCTCTGGAGAACCAGAGGTGGCTCCGGGGAACCAGAGAGAGCTCCGGTGTACCGGAGGAGGGCTCAGGGGGAGGACATTTCTCATCGATCTGAAATATTTGATCATTTCAGATCGGAGGGAAATGAATGAAGAGGCGGCTCCGGCAGTTTTCGGCGCACTCCGACGCCAACTTGAATTTTCCAAAGAGGGTGGGGGGAATTTGTCCAGTACCCGGGGGCCTTGAGGGCACTAGGGGCTTATATTTCTTTCTTATCTGACATGTTTGTTCACGTTAGATGAGAAAGAAATCAGTTTTACCTGACATTTCTTTTTTTTTTTAATGTGATCAGCGGTATACGGTGTATACCAGCGATCCCATTATCAGGGTCCAAAAAACCCTCCCCGATTCATAATCTGGGGGGGTCTCAGCTACCTCCGATAGCTGAAACCCCCGAGATTTTCCGCAGCTGGGGTGGCGCTACAGTCTTTTTTTGACAGAACGTCTTAAAGCGTCGGAACAGAATAAGCATCTTGCAATGCCGACGTTTAAAGGCGTTAGGCCGTCGTTATGGGGTTAACAAAATAAATATTGTGCATCCATTAAAGCCATTTAAGGCCCTGTGTGCACTGGAAAACGGAATTTTCTTAAGAAAATTCCGCAGGGTCTGAAAGATTACCGCACCCGCAGTAAAAAAAAAACGCGGAAAACCGCATGCGGTTTGCCGCTGTTTTACAGCAGTATTGTTCGCGGTATTGCCGCGGTTTTGCCGCGTGTACATGTGTTTTATTGCATTCAATGCAATAAAGCACATTGAAAATAAAAAAAAAATCATTTCCTTCTGAGATAGATAGTAGATAAATAGACAAATAGATAGAAGAATAGATAGAAGAATAGATAGAGGGATAGACAGATAGAGGACAGATCACTGCATTTCTCCCGAGCGGTAATGTGAGTTCATATTGCAGGCCGTGGGAACTGCCCTGTGGTTACCTCTGCTGTCTCGCTGCGAGGCTGCATTCAGCAGTGTGTCAGTGTCAGTCGCGGCTGGATGTAAGCATCGCAGGACGTGGATTACGCCGGAGCTGTGTGTTTTGGGGGGGTTAATAAAAGGGTGAACGAGGAGGCTTATTTGTGTTTTATTTAAAATCAAGGATTTTTCGGTGTGTGTTTTTTCACTTTACTTACGGGTTGATCATGTCAGCTGTCTCATAGACGCTGCCATGATCAAGCCTGGACTTCGTGGCGGCGATCCGCCATTAACTCCTTATTACCCTGTCTGCCACCGCATCACGGCAACAGGAAGAGCTGGGGACACTCCGGTACTGCCGCATAATGGATGTGACAGTCCCGGGGCAGCTGCGGGCTGATATTCTTGGCTGCGGGAGGGGGGAGGCATTAACCCTGCCCCCCGTCCTCCCCAGCCTGAGAATACCGGGCCGCCGCTGTGTGCTTACCTCGGCTGGAAGGTAAAAATACAGCGGAGCCCAAGTGTTTTTTTTTGTATATTTCCGTTTGATTTGTATGTGTGTTATATGTGTGAGTGTGAGTATGATCTGTGTGTATTCTATGTCTGTGATGTGTGTATGTTTACTCTCTGCACGGCTTCCTCTTCCTGTCATAATGACATCACTTCCCTGCAAACCGCAGGCAGTGATGTACATTACCGCAGGAAAAACCGCAAAATACCGGAGGGAATAACGCAGGAAAACGCAATGATCCGCACAGAATTTGCTGTCTGCGTTATTCCCTGCGGGATTTCCCGATTACATTGCAGTCAATGGAGTGAAATCCCGCACCAAAACATGCAGCTGTCAAAATTCGCACAGTGCGCACAGCATTTTTTTTTCCTATAGGTTTTGCTGGTGATTCACTGCAGAGATGTTATGAACATTTTCTGCAGCGAAACATGCAGCAAAACTGCAGGAAATCCGCAGCAAAAACCAGCAAGTGCGCACAGGGCCTTAAAGCCATTGACAGTCACTTGGTCCCCTGGTGTTTTTTGTTTATATGCCAGCTGTGATGTTGCCAATCATTGTTTATAGTGGTGATGCCAGCAAGCACCATAGCTGAAGGATTGATTAGCTGCGGCATGTCAAATATTACCCCTTCTCATGTACAGCACCGTGGACTCAATGGTGCTCCATAAATAAATAGTAATTTCACTATAAAAGAGACCTTACTAAATATTTTGCATCCTTTGTTTTTTTTATGCCTTTTATTGGAGACATTTGCACTTCACTGAGTGCTCTAGGCACAGACAAATGTCGCTAGACTATAGTATTTTATGCGATTATGATCTAAAGTGTGTACAGATCACGATTTGATAAAATGGCACCAAAAGTTAATCTGTCTATACTGGTTAAAAAAAAAAAAATTCTAAAAACCTCTCTCTATGATTTGCAAATATAGCATGTGGTGTTACAAGGAACAAAAAATAGCCATTACTTAAGTTCTTCAAAAGCCATGAGCAAATGAGATCTTAAACTATTAAAACATTATTTGTTCTATAGGGATTACCTATTACACATTTAATTTAGTCAAGCATGTCTGCTAAGAGGCATACAAATCCCACCATAGCCAATTTAAGAACTTACCAATTTCCCTTGCAATTCTGACAGCTTCATCTGCATCCTGTAAAAGCAGGAAATGAGACTCACGTTAATCCCATCAGCCATTGCACTGTGTCCTAAGGGCAGTCATATATTGCACTACTGTCTCCTCCGATTCATTTAATGTTTGATTTTACAACCTTGTGACCTTGTTCATTCAGAGGAATGTAAAATTAATACCATAAGTGGAATGTAAATTCTACCTCATCATTATTATACTAGCAGAAGAAAAGTCAAAGCGCTATCCAATCAGCTGACAGGAAGCCACGCTACCATTGAGAGATGGCCTTTTGCAGTGGCCAAAATGAAGTGATTAAATTTCAGAGTTTACAATCCATAATGGGCCATAAATCAGGGCATTAAACCTTGTCGGCTAAAGCTTGCTTCTGTCTCCTCTCCTATTTGCCTGTCATGTTTTCCATGAAGCTGTCAGCAGGGGGAGATGATTCTCTATTGTTTCAAATACTGTTCCTCATGTCTTTTAATCAGAAGCTGGTAAAAATAAGAAAAATAGCTCAAGTGTGCAAGAAAGCAGGTTGGTTGGTGATATAATCTGCCATAAAAAAAATCATGACTCCAATTATAAAATCAATATAAAATAAATGTCATCTATCGTAAAGGTGATATACAAATATTTTCAAAATAAAATCGTATTTTGCTTCTATCAATATTTCTATATACATAATTATATATTTCAAATTACATATACAAAGATATTGATTTAAACAAAATGCTAATTTAATATAGAGATCTGCACATATGTTTGTATAACAGCTATACACATTATATATCTATAAACACACACTATTTTATATATATATATATATATATATATATATATATATATATATATATATATATATACGCACATATATATATATATACGCACATATATATATATATATACACATACATACATATATATATATATACACATACATACATATATATATATATATATATATATATATATATATATATATACATACACACACACACACACGTTATATATATTTATATATTATACACACACCACGCATACATATACACATTTATAGAAATATATACCTACACCTCAAGCTTAATTATGTAAATTTTTCCGCTGTAGATAATGTAAAAAGGCTTTAAAAAAAAAAAAAAAAAAAAAAGTTTCACTACTGTGTTAGACTCCTGAAGAAAAAGGACGCTTGCAGGGGAAGTTGGCAAAAAATTTAATTTCCTTTCATTAACTAGTCTGCTCCACAATCGGTGCTTGTTAAGTTCAAAGCAGTCTTAAGAGCAACCTTAGCTTTAAGTCCTTTTACTTTGAGCGCTCACATCTGCTAATGAGATTTCTTTTTTTTGTCCACAAAATAACAATTGTTTTTAAGCCATAGATAAATTCCCTTACAAGAATGTATAGGTTTACGGTTTTATTACACCTTGTTTCTTTCTATGGGATGTTGGCTTAAAGGAATGAGATTCATGAAAAGGGGTCATTTAAGAATGTTAGTGGTTTGTACACATTGAGTAGCAAGGACCTTTGTTCTTGCCTGTGACAGTTATGCGAGAATACTTCCCCTTAATAGCCTCTCTGTCAGGAAGTGTTAAACCTTCCAAATGTAGACAATTAGACCCTCTCCAGCAATATGCAGCAATGACTGATGAAGAGGAGTGATTAGAGCACAAGTTGAGAACTTTCTGAATTTCTTTTTGCTTGCAAATTTGATTGTGTTGGGAAAACGCAATTAGCAGGCCAATTTATAGCTAGGTAAGGAAATTGTCTAAGAATAGAAAACAAAGATTTTGAGAACGTCACACACAAATGCTATAATACGATGTCAACTGTATCTTCAATGTCTTGTTTCTTTACATCACGTTTCTAACAGTCTGGCACTGATTTCAATAACAGACACCAATGATCCAAAAATATATTTAAAACTGCATTTTGTGCAAGGTCTCTTTCGAGGTTCTCTGCTCTCAGGCCTTATTCAGACAGAAGGTATTTTTTTCATACTTGGAGAAAAAAAAACAAAAAACAACACAATATTTTTTCTACAGTTTGCTGGACCAGATTTCAATCAATCAATGCGCTGGACCATTTTTAGCATCAGTGACTTTCTAGCATGTCCAAAGAAGAAAAAATATGTGCCACGCTTCTCCTACTCTAATGTTAATCATAGACAGCACAAAGATTACACAAATATCACAATGTGCTGTCTGTGACTTTCATGGCCCCATACACTTGTATGGAGGATTTTGATCTGTGTACTTGAATCAAAAATGGACATGTCTGCAGGGTTTTTTTTGTAGAGACATAGATAGCAAAAAGACAAGCATGTGGTCAACCCCTTGGACTTTAATGGGTACATGTTCTAACCATAGAAAACATAGGTAGAACATGAAACTTAAAAAATGGATGTCTGAGTGAGGTCTTACACTTATGTTACATACTTACCCCGCATCAGGCTATTGAATAATATATATTATTTTGTCAACTATCGCATCTCAAAGATGCAATAAATAGGATTGTTATCACTTAACCAGTGTTAAAAAATTAATTCCAAGAAATCCCTTTTGAAACGAATATATTATATACCATATACACATACATACACCAACTAGCAAAACGGTAACAATGTTTGAACTTTTGACTTTCAGATGCCCTCTCTCACCATCTACTACAACTTTGAGTGTGAGACTGCTTTCATTTTATAGACAAATCATCTTTTGCTATCTCATACATAAATTTGATATTCAACTATTTAGCATTTGATTAGCTCTGCAGACTTTTGTCAATGTTACTGACTTACTATTTTGTTAATATTTTGCAATCAACCTTTAGTTTTCAACATT